>NW_019396200.1:109287-227453 GCF_000591075.1 Eurytemora carolleeae
ACCTCCCCCCCCCACTCATCCATTGATGGTTTAAAAACTTTATTCAAATCTTGAAATTACATGAATTAAATAAAAATGTGACATTTTCGGGTATATTCAACAAAGATTCATTAACAGTTAATTTTTTTTTGAAATTTTTCAACTAATTAAAAACTTATTAATTAGCACCCCACAACTGACTTAATTTTATTATTTTTGTGAAATATATACCCCTGAAATAGAATTCTGAGGTGGAGGAAGGTACATT
The DNA here is from genome assembly GCF_000591075.1 of Eurytemora carolleeae. Taxonomy (NCBI): domain Eukaryota; kingdom Metazoa; phylum Arthropoda; class Copepoda; order Calanoida; family Temoridae; genus Eurytemora; species Eurytemora carolleeae. The sequence goes on from NW_019396200.1 coordinate 109,535, forward strand.
GGTTCACCAGAACCTTCTGGAAGATGAAATAAAATCAAAGAATGATCAGATTTTTATACCAGTAGATGGAGAAGGTAGGATTAGGAAAAAGATTATAATATTTTAGAATACTAATGGAAGAGGGGGCCTTATTTAACATACAAAATGATAACGCTAAGAAAAGTAGTGTCAAGTTTTAAAATAATTTTTATATCCTGATATTCAGATGAAAAGGAGAATGTTAAGAATACATCTCCTCTAGGTAGCAATAACAAGAACAAGGGGAAACAAAGAAAATGGTAAGTCGTATAGAAAACAAACCATTCCTTTATTAAAAGCTGATTTTTTGGTATGCAACAATTTTCATTGAATCCCGCTACTCTAAAATCATTTAAATTGCTTTAAATAAGAAAGTTTCCATTGAATCCCGCCAGGTTTTCAATGGTTTTACAACTCTTCTCTTGACAACGACAAACATTACAGTCAGAAAGTGATTTCATTCTAGGCAACATTATTAAACTTGCCCGTCCCTGCTTTTTTCTCTCCAACACTATAAAAATATTTTTAAGAACATTTTCTATTTTATATCTTTGAATCTTTCTCTCACATAAATTTTACGAGTTTAAAATTTATTGTTTCAGGACTTATTAACTAGTACACGATTTACAGATTATGTTTCAGGACTTATTAACTAGTACACNTTTCTATAAGGCACAGTAATCACAGTAATCTTGTTCATAGCGGAGAACTGACCATTTGAAGAAGAATAAATTATCAGATTTTTATAAGGCACAGTTTGATTCAACTTAATCCATCTTGTTTAATGAAAGAGAACTTGGTAAAAACCTTTGAAATTGTTCCAGGCTCATAAATATTTCCCTAAGATCATCTTGTCGTGGATACTGGATACTAATATAATAAAAGTGCGACTGTTCATGTCGAATGCTGAACGATAACTGACTGATTTAAAATTGGAATATGTGAATTTTGTAAAAAAATTCGCGCATTTCTAAGATTTTTCAATGCAGTGTTTAATGAAAAATCCCGCCGGGTTTCAATGAAATTTTCTATTTATGCTTACACAGCTGAAACCCAGCTTTTTAAAAAGGAATGTCATTTACTCTCAGACAAATAAGAATCAATGGAAATTTAAACCCCCAAGGGATTCAATGATCTGCGCTCTCGGGTTTATCATTGAATCCCTTGGGGGTTTAAATTTCCATTGATTCTAATTTGTCTGAGAGTAAATGATACAAAGAAAGTGAGTCTATATATCTTTTTATCTTTGTAATCCAACGCTGTCGACAGTATACATTTCAAACTATAAATTCTGTTAGACAAAATCTTCTGAGTTTAAAATATCAAATGTGTACACCATCAGGTTGCAAAGAAATAGGGCAAAATAGTTTGTGATAAAAAAACAATTCCTTCTCAATTCAGCCATATCAACTAGATTAGGAACCCAGCGCTGCCCAGGGTTCTCCCTTACACCCGCCGTTTACCCGCAATTGAACGATTTTCTGGGAAACTGAATTTTCTCTTTTAAAGTTGACCCTCTCAACTTAAAACCAAGCAAAGAACATTCCCGTGGGTCTCCTGAGTTCCCCAATCAAAATTTGAGGCATATCGGTCCAAAAGTTTCTAGATTATGATCGGACAAACAAACAAACAGACAGACAAACAGAGATTACAACTTTATATATATAGATACAAAAAGGACCTCTTTTTATTTCCAATTTAATTTCTACCAGCTTTCAAACTGCAGGAACACTTATACATTTAAACAAAGCAAAGTTGTCAATTAACAGCTTCTCTTTGATTTAAAAAATGCATGTTAGGGATCAAAGCAATATCAATAAAAATCCCTTTTCCTTGCATTGATATGATCGCCGATCAATAACGGAAAATTTATTTTTTAGTTTGGAAAGACTTGACTCCCGGAGCAAGCTTGTGATGGTTCGTCAGACCTCGATACAACGAAAAACTGACAAGGAATATTCAGTCCTTAGCTTTATCTCATGTATGTGTATTTGAATTTGTAATGCATCTTATACATTTGGTAAATTTCATCCAGCACTTTTAAAGCTTTTTAAATAATTGCTGGAATAAAAAGAATACTATATTTATTTATAATATCAGAAATAGTTTTTACTCTATTCATTCTATGCTAATCTTCAATCTATGATGGTATATTGACGTAGTTAAGTCTTGTACAGATAATATTCTTCTTCTCAAGTGTTTTCCCATTTTCTTGTATACACACAACTTTACTCATCTTATATCAACTCATGTATACACACAACTTTACTCATCTTACATCAACTCATGTATACACACACCTTTACTCATCTTTCATCAACTTATGTATACACACAACTTTACTCATCTCACATAAACTCATGTATACACACAACTTTACTCATCTTACATCAACTCATCTGAACACTCAACTTTACTCATCTTAAATAAACTCATGTATACACACACACCTTTACTCATCTTACATCAACTCATCTAAACACTCAACTTTACTCATCTTAAATAAACTCATGTATACACTCAACTTAAATCATCTTACATCTACTCATGTATACACACAACTTTACTCATCTTACATCAACTCATGTATACACACAACTTTACTCATCTTACATCAACTCATCTAAACACTCAACTTTACTCATCTTACATAAACTCATGTATACACACAACTTTACTCATCTTACATCAACTCATGTATACACACAACTTTACTCATCTTACATCAACTCATGTATACACACAACTTTACTCATCTTACATCAACTCATGTATACACTCAACTTTACTCATCTTACATCAGCTCATGTATACACTCAACTTTACTCATCTTTCATCAACGCATGTATACACACAACTTTACTCATCTTACATCAACTCATGATTTACATTTTCACTCATCGTAATTATATGTTAACAAAAAGAGAAATTGAGTGAATCATGAGGCTTTTACTTTCAATTGTGTCCAATGAAAACAGTGGGGGGAGGAGGGGACTGTTGTCTGAATATAAGGTTCCAGATCCACAAACAAACCTCACTCAAGAAACGGAAGCACAGACCGGAATCTCAGAGAAAACATAAAGCCAGAAAGAAAGCTAAGGGTAATGTTTATTATGATTTATATATTTTTCAATTGCAGAGTTCTTTTTTAAATTATTAAACTAGCATCATTGCTTTGTTTGGTGGTATAAAATCATATGTGTCAAAATTCAGTTTTCACAGAACATTGAAAAATCTTTAAAACTCTCTTAAAACTTGAAAGGTTTGAAACTGAGAATGCATATTTTATTAAGGACGGAGCCAGAATAAACCCGACTCAGGAAAAAAGAACGAAGATAACCCTGGAGTATCCACCCTTGCCACCGAACCTGCAGAAGAAACCGGTCAGAACAAGACCGGAGAACCTGGAGAAGAGTCTCCAACGGATGACTCCAGTTCCAAATCGCTCAAAAACCAGGAAACTTTACAAAAGCCCCCAGCAGGAAACACCTCCAAACCTAGAAAGCCTGTCAGATAACGAAACTGAAACCATCCTAAATCCGGATTTAAGTTTTCAGCCTAATCCCCAAGATTGGAGAAATCTCGTTCAACTTGAAAACATGCAAAACTTTCTTGATGTTTCTCAAGAAAAGCAGATTCCCGCCCTTAATGAAAGGTTACTGGAAAACATTGCTAGTTCAAATCTCATCCTGTCCGACCCAGCACAAGTATTAGATAACCATAACCCTTCTTTATATTTAGAAAGTTCCAACCTTACTCCTAGTATTTATCGGAGCTCTAAAACTGGCGGAGAAATAAATTGTGACTCTGAACCATTTATTAGAAGTTACCCCGGAGATACAATGACAGGATTAATGACTCTCAAGCTGGGAACAAAACCTTCTTTTCAACCTCAACAACTTAATAAACATTCGACACCACAACCACCACAGTATTATCAACAACACGACTCACAGGTAACGGGTAACTCTGTCCTATCTCCACCACAACATAACCAGCCGCAACCACAACTTTCTACACAGCATCAACAAAATTCAAGCTCTCATTCGGAGCTAATTCAACTGCAATTAGAAGCAGGATGTTTACAGCTACAGAATTCTGATCGAGAAAATTCACAACCACAGCTTTCTAATTTACAGCAGACACAACCACATAGTTCAAATCATCAACATGAGGACCCAAACTCTGAGATTTGTTCATCACAGCAACAGCAGTTCTACCCACCAACAACACATGATAAACAACCCTCTGCCCAGCAGCTCACGAAAACACATTTAAAAATCCTTAAGAAAATCCGTGAAAGAAGCAAAAATCTCACGTTAAGAGAAACCCAACCCTCTCTTCTCAAGAAAAGATCTGTCGGAGAAAATAGAATTTATCCAACTGTAGGAAAAGTGGAATCTTGTCGAACTAAAGTTTCAAAATGTTCTCCCATCGGAGCCAATTTTGTAAATTCATCCAGTTTCTCCTCCTCTAAAATCTGTAGGAATGATCCTGAGATAACTAGGATAAAAAGACGAAGACAAACACGATCCTTGCCAAATGTCTCAATCATACCTCTAGAAAATTTGCCGAGCGGAAACATAGACTATAAAAAACTCTGCTCGGATGGGCTATTAGAGACTACTCACACAGAAACCGGAGATAGGGACGAAAATAATCAGAGCCGGGACTCCCAGGACGAACTGAACACAAGGACGACTGTTAGTAGGTTTTCTAGGATACTTAAAGAATATAATTCTAGTTCTAATCTAAACCAGGAAACTTCACTGTCTTCTAGAGCAAAACATTGGAAACCCTGGAAATACTAATGTGTAATGAACTAAATACTTATCTTTAATCATTTTATTTCTTGGCATCAGCGATACAATTTTTCTCTGATGCAACCATCAAAGACACTGAGCTTTTGTCACAAACTCGTATTTTTGAATCCCTATATCTTTGCAATCCAATGTCAAAGACATTTGATATTTTAAACTATGAATTCTGTTAGATCAAATATTCTTCGTTTGAATAATAAACATTTACACCACCAGGTTGCACAGATATAGAGATTAGAAAATTTTTTTTTGTAGCAAAATCAAAGCTCCTTTATAAAGGAATTGAATTTTTGCCACAAACTCTTATTTTCTAATTCCTATATCCTTGCATCCCAACGTCCTAGACCTTAGATAATTCAAACTTGAATTTCTGTTAGCTAACATAATCTAAGTTTGAAATATTAAAGGTTTACACCATCAGGTTACAAAGATTAAGGAGTTTGATAATCAGAGTTTGGGACAATTACTCAGTTCCATAACAAGCTATAAGATGTGGAAGATAACGTCGTTTTTCTAGCTTGAACAGTGTTCGGCTTTCTAAAAACTTCCTCCATTGTTTTTTTTAGAATAATGCCGCGGCCACTTTTTGCAGAAACCACAACTGAAAATACTTCCAATCTGGATCTACAATCACTTTAAATACAAAATAGATTTTCACTTTATAAAACAAAAAGATTCCAATCCTGAAAATCTTGTATTAACTTGAATGTTTGAATCCAAGGTTTCCTATTATTTCTAAGTTTCTCCGTATTTTGGGAAGTATAGCAAACTCTGGTAAATGTTATCAACTCAGATTTACATAGAATATAACTTTTCATGGTCTGAACATACAGCGACGGTATCATTTACATATATTCAATAAAATATAAGATACAGAGATATCAAATATGAGGGTTTTTAGGGTTTTCTATTATGAGAATTTAGTTTTATTAAAAAGAACTATTTTGTAAGATGTATATGTAATGTTTGCCATCAAAGTCAAGCTACAAATATATTAAGCTTATATATTACTTTAAAAAAAGGAGGGGTACTTTCAACGTTGTTGAACTTGCAAGTGACTGTTTTTTTTGGCAAGATTGCCTTTCATTATTAAAAAATTAAACATTTATACCAAGATCAAGATTAAGGAGATTTTTTTAAGCCATATGGTTAAACAAAAAAAAACTATTACAGGGTCATTCCGAATAAAAGTTTGAAAAAAATTGATGATTAGTGCATACTGACTTTTGGAAAAAATTGGCTGATTTCAAATGAACTGACCCGATAGCTTCAATAAATCTTGCAATAAAACAATATTTATATTTAAACTGTTTAATTTTAAGTGTACTTACAAACCGCAGTTGGTAATTTTCATTAATAAAAAAACGTTAAAAAACATCTTTCTCTACATTCAGTAGTCCATTAGTTAATTTTTATCGTTCTTAACAACAAACATAATTTTTCTGCAATTTCCAACTAAATTAATTTATAACTGGGGGGAAGATATTTTACTAATGATCTGAGATATTATATGTACAAGTTCTAGATTATTAGATTGTCAGAAGATATTTTACTAATGTTCTGAGATATTATATGTACAAGTTCTAGATTATTAGATTGTCAGAAGATATTTTACTAATGATCTGAGATATTATATGTACAAGTTCTAGATTATTAGACTGTCAGAAGATATTTTACTAATGTTCTGAGATTTTAAGCTTTAAGCAGCCAAATGTTCAAATTTTTATATGTTTTCAACCTAATGTCGTCGCCCTTTAATATTTTAAACTATGAATACTGCTAAATCAAATATATTAGTTTAAAATATCTAAGGTTTACACCTGAATGAGTTGCAAAGAAATAGGATAAAGTAAACTATAATTTGAGGGGACTAATCGCGTTTCCTCTTTCTACTTTTCTTGTTTTTAGGTCAAGGGTTACGGGTATATATTTTTCCCAAATTGGAGAAAATAAATTATACATGTGATAAAAAATAAACTCATTTTTGGGTTATTAATGATTTAAATTATTATGATAAAAACAGGGAAAAATCTTGCCAATCAATTTCCACTTTTTCCTAACCACCTCCCCCCCTTCCACAGAAAAAAAAATTTTAAAATCTGTTCCCCCAACTAGCTTAGTCCTCCAATTTTAATTTCTTAAAAATGTACCCCTGTTTAAGGTTGTTAATAAATGGATAAAAGAGAGGAAGCTATCTGAGGAAAGAGAAGAGAAGAAAGCAGAGCAGGACAAGGCAGGGGATAGGAATGACACGGTTAACCTACCGCAGCAAGGGGATAGAAACACCCTGTATATCGTGTTTCATGATAATCTTATAAATATAATCCTCCAAGATGAAATCCTTTAGACAACATGTTATGAATTCTTATTATGTAGATTAGTTATTTAATGTAATCCTAGGAATTAATACAAAATAAATTAATTTATTCTTCATCAAGAATTATATACATCAAGATTCTGGAGTCGGGAAGATTACACTCCCGCCGCGCGGCACACCGATTTTCATGTTAAACGACTTATTCCTGCTTTAACTCGACTTTCGAGTCTGGGAGACTTAATCTTTTAACTTTATTAATTTTTAGGACTTAAATTGTAAAAATTTATCGTTGAAGTTTGTATATTAAAAATGCTGAATTTTTTCAAAAGAAAAAATATACTTAAATAAAATGTGAAAATCTGGTTTTGATTACGGAAAAGGTATGACTATGAATAGATTGTATAACTTCTATGATCTACATAGATAAACTTAACTAACACCTATCATCAGTTGCTCACTTTAAGTTGTTACTAAATTTACGTTTGATTGAAGATAGTAAAAAAGTGTTCGGATCAACGGCTTCTCGAGAATAAAAAGAGAAAAATTCTTGAACTTTCCACTTCTTCTTTTGAACCAATATAAGATTTTACAATATAAGAAATTTCTTGACATATTTATCTAAATTGTTATCGATTCTACTTCTTTAGTCATCAAATTGATCTCTTCTCTTCTCTTCTATCAAAAATAGTTTTTACAATTATATATTACTTAAAACTCTAAATTTTTACAATATGGTTATTTTAGTTTTTTGACGTAAAGAGTCAGATACTGGGAGGAGAACTAGATTTAAGTACTAGTAGTAGCGGCAAGCAACAACCTTGGGGTTTTATATTCTCAAGGTCTTAATCGGAGTTGGGTGTTGGATATAAAAATCATACCAGAAAAAAACAAACAATTTTCACTTGAGTTTTATGATATATTAAAATGAGAATGTCAAAAACCCCAATTCTCTTGCTCATAGCTCTGAACCAATAATTATTTAAAACATAACAATAAACGACACTGGGGAGACTGGGACTTGTGCTAGGATCATAAATATAAAATTCAATTTTATCAATATGAACCCAAACAAAGGTTTGCATTGAATGATAGCATGTTTCTTTACAACTAAATATTTCCATTATACAAGTACTAAAACCCTTGAAATATTATGCAGGTTAGAGTACATTTTCTTGAATTTTGTTTAGCATTAAAACCGTTAAAAGCCAACTTTTGTTTTTAAAGAATAAAAATGTTTATATCTCCGCTCCAAATCCTGAACGAGAAAAAAACAATAAAAACCTTTCAAAGTAGGTTTTCTCTGAAGAGATTTGACAGTGGAGCTCTGTAAAAACCTTCATAAAATACCATCTTACGACATGAAACAGTTCAATAGGAAAATGAAATCTAAGATTGAAGTCAAGTTTGAATAAAATATGAACTCGCAGAAAATGCTAAAACGTTGCAAAGTTTTCAACTCAAATCTAACAACTTGACAAAAAATAATTTTTCAGCTGCCAAAACCAAAAACATTAAATTGTGTAGAAGGTAATAAAACAAAGAGTTGATAAAATCTTGAATATACAAACATATATAATATTTAGATAGTTGAAAAAAAGGCAAGTTTGGGTACAAATAAAGTACATGTGGGTAAAACGAAAACAGATCTAAAAGTATCGCTAGGCGACAACACAACCTTGTATATGTGTAAAACTAGGCCAGTAATAAACAATTCATCAAATTAAGTACAATCATGGGATTATAATCACAGATAGAAACAATTCCAAAAAAGGAACAATTTGTAAAAAATTCTCAAATAATGTAAAATAAGGCAAACGAGGCAAATAAATGAATTAATGTAAAATATATACAAATGAATAGATTTATCTTTAGCATATGGAATAGATAACATCTATTTAAGAGATTGAATTTTGTAGATTTTAGGTTAAAAATATTATTTCAATACTTCCAATTCTTCCAAAGAACCTTCGTCTAGCCTGGTCTCATCTCGAAGGTTGACCAGGATTAAACTGGTTCTCTCGGGTTTAGTTTTCTTCTCTTTTGAATCAGGGTTAGGACTTTTCCGACCTTTACTCCTCATCCCTTTCCCTCTCTCCTCTTGTTTATCCACGAGTTCATCCCTCGCCCGCCTTCTCCCATGCATCATTCCGTTCTCCTCAGGTTCGGGTTCAGGTTCAGGTTCAGGTTCAGGTTCAGGCTCAGGTTTACTCTCCAATCTCCGGAGCAGGTAGGAAGCATCTGTCGGGTTTGTATCGGCCTGGTTGGTGAGTAGGTTCACCAGGAGCTGGGATAGAGAACCTTTCCTTCTCTCCTAAATTGAAAATAATAATTAGTATATTCAAGGATATTCAGTTTTGAACCCTCTTAACTCTCACTTCTTCTAAAATATTTTTAACTTTGAAATAGAACCATTCTTAGCGCTTTTCCAGTTAAACAATTAAATTCAATTAAGAGATATGGTGTCGATTTATTTGTCACAATTTATCATCTTATGTTCTTTAATATCACGTATCTCTTTTTATGTTCATATACTCCAAGATTGGGAGAAGAGGAAAAAATCAATACTCTGAGCTCCGGCAGGATATCTGAGAGAAAATCCTTGCGTGGCCGGGTTCATGTTTAAACTTTTACTCGGAGTTCTCTCATATAATAAATTAGAGATTTCTAGGAAGATAAAACCAGGGGGCGGGGGGCCTCAAAAGAGATGAAAGAAAAGAAGGGGGGGGGGAGGTCATGCAGATTAATCTGATTAGTATTGTATTAAAGAAATGTCAACAGTTCCAGAAAAATATTTGGGGAAAAGGTCAACATAAAACAAAAAAGCAAACTTAAGTGCACTTAGAGCAAGATTAAATAGTTTAAAGTATTTAAGATCAATAATAAAGGAAGATTAGCAAAAAATAGATAAAAGTACTGTTGAATTATGCAAATAAAATATAACGAATGAGAGAAAAATACATTTTAAAGATAATTTTATTTTCATAAAGAAAATAAAACTACAAGACCATGAAAACTAACTTTTTAAAACTTACCTTTTCAATCTTGTTTGTTTTTCTTTTCTTTCCCTCCTCTTTGTTCTTTTTCTTTGGTTCTTTCTCTGCTGAAAAATCTCGACTTTTTCCAGTATTCTTTGCCCATTTCTCAGGTACATCGTGGGGCTAAAAAATAATCATTCTTTAAAATTTTAAATGTGTTTTGATTATTCTATCTTAATTCTATCTACTAATAACCGAGTTGAAAATATTTTCAGTTTCTAAAATTAAGACTTAAAACTCATTCCGAGGAATTGAAATAAAGATATTAAAAAAATCAGTGTCTTAAACTCTAATTTTACACCCTGCGACAAAAAATGACAACACTGATCACCACTAGAAGAAAGGACCATGTCTTCATTTTGGAAAAGATATTCACTTGAAAAAATTCCTACATCTTTGCAACTTGGCCAGGCAAACCTTTTCAAATAACAACTAATCGAACAAATATCAATGGACTACGACATCAAATTTCAAATATATAAGCACAAAAAATTAGAGTTTGAGATAAGTTCTCTACTTTCCCAAAAACCTGTTATAGTGGTACATTTATTTTTTTAACTAATTAAAGGGAATTTCTGGGGGTGTTCTGGCCCACAGTCAATTTAACCCATCAGTACTTCTTCTCTCGATACGCATTTAATACACGCTCGGGGTCGTCTGTTAAATCCGCCCAGGGTTTGTTCTATTCTAGATTCCAGGATGTAGGCGAACCTGGGTGAAGGGTTTCCGGGGACCTGAGTTGGCTATAACCCCAGGTTGACATCCTTAACCCACCTGTCTCTCCCCTTATTAGAACCTGAGTTGACCGTAACCCCAGGTTGACATCCTCAACCCACCTGTCTCTCCCCTTATTAGAACCTGGGTTTCGGGATTTTCAAAGAACAGTATAATCTTTGGTTTAAATATGAGGCTATATATGACTAGGACTTGTACTAATCTATTTTATAACAGGTGTTAGGTCGTAAACTAATCTATTCAGTGTTTCAATCACCAAAACTTAGGTCTAATAACCTCAGTAATTGTATGATTATAAGTATTATCCCATAACTAGAATGAGTTTGAGTAGGAGATGAGAGTGGGATTAATTCTAAAAGAAATCTAACAAGAAAACTCTTTTAGAAACCTCTTATGTGGAGGAAATTATCCTGTTTCATTCTACATTCATGCCAAATAATAGAAAGCACCAATAGAACGAAAAGGATAGAAACAGGAGAAGAAAAATGAGACTGAGGACCGAATTTAACGACCCGGTTCAAATCCTAAATCACCTATTCAAACCTTATACATCTCCAAGTTTGAAATGTCAAAGGTTTACAACATCAGGTAACAAAGAGATGAGGATTAGAAAACTCCTTTGAACCGAGGCAGTAGGTAGTTCAGCGATCTAGCTCAAATTCATTAAATTCGGTCCTGGGAGATCATAAATCAGCAGAACATTCGCATCTACAGGAAAAAGCATGAAGATAAAAGAATACGAAAGTAAAACAACAACAAAAAATTTCCATATTAGGTGAAATACAAGCTTGTTAAAGAAAGAGAAAGAAGACAAAATCCATTATTTTTTTAATTAAAAACTTTTTCCTAATAATGTTCAATTAATCAGGTTTCCTTGTTATTTCTGTTGTATTTTCAGCAAAAGATAATCCAATTAAAACTGACTAATCCTTCCAACCTCTTTTTTACCAAGGAGATATTTTACTAGTTCACAATGGACAGTCACTGCAAACTAGACAGAAGAAGGTAACATTTTGTGACATCACTCCTACGACTTTGGGGCCTCGTAGCTCCTCTAAGTTTGATTTTTGTATGAGAAAAGCAAACTTATTCGGTTACACTTACAAAGAAATTGAGTCTTTTCCACAAACTCTATATCTTGTTAACCTGAGGGACAAAAACCCTTGATATTTTAAACTTAGGTTTTTTGATCTAGGAGAATTCATAGTTTGAAATATCTTAGGTCTATGACATTGGTTGAAAAGATATAGAGATTAGAAAATAAGAGTTTGTGGCAAAGACTCAATTCCTTAGAATTTGAAAAAAAATTCTTTTCATAAACTCTTTAATAAGAGGATTTATAAAAACATATAATATTTCAATCTTACGTTCAATTTTACTTTAGTTTGACGTGCAGTGCCATTCTAGATGAGAAGGTTTAAAATTTACAGTTAAACAATAAATAAACTTTGCTTATTCTATACAGGACAGTAACTGAAGGAAGGTGGAAGGTTTGGTGAAAAATTCCTCTCATTCTTGTTTTCTTTGATTCCTTTGTTTTTAGAACACACTGTCATAAATATAAAGTTGTGTAGAAATGTATAAATATGATATAAATTCTAAAGTAGAGAAAGAGGAATCAATTTCCTACTAAGTAATAGCTGAGATCATATATTGGAAATTCTCTAAATCCCCAATTCTTGCAACTGTTGCAGAGAATTCCGACTTCAGTGTCCTAGGATCCTGTGGAGGAAAGTAGGATACTTTGTAGAATCCTATACAGGATTGTAGAATCCTATAATGGATTGAATGATCCTATACAGGATTGTGGGATCCTATACAGGATTGTAGGATCCTATATAGGATTGTAGGATCCTATACTGGAAGTTAAACCTCTGGAACTACATGGATTAAAGAAACCTCTGGAGCTACGAGGATTAAAGAACCTCTGGTGCTACAAGGATTAAAGAAACCTCTGGAGCTACAAGGATTAAAGAACCTCTGGAGCTAAGAGGATTAAAGAAACCTCTGGAGCTACGAGGATTAAAGAACCTCTGGTGCTACAAGAATTAAAGAAACCTCTGGAGGTACGAGGATTAAAGAAACCACTGGAGCTACGGGGATTAAAGAAACCTCTGGAGCTACGAGGATTAAAGAAAACTCTGGAACTACAAGAATCAAAGAAACATCTGGAACTACAAAGATTAAAGAAACCTCTGGAGCTACAAGGATCAAAGAAACCTCTGGAACTGCAACGATTAAAAAACCTCTGGAAATTCAAAGATTAAATAAACCTCTTGAACTACAAGAACTAAGAAAACTCTGGAACTGCAAGGATTAAAGAAACCTCTTGAATTACAAGGACTAATAAACCTCTGGAACTACAAGGACTAAGAAACCTCTTGAACTGCAAGGATAAAAGAAACCTCTGGAAAACTGGAAATAAAAGGTTTGAAAAAAAAAACCTGGGAATATAATGATTGAAGAAACCTCTGGAAATATAAGGATTAGATAAACCCCTGCAAATATATGGATTAAATAAAACCACACGAAATGTAAGGATTAAATAAAACGCCTGGAAATATATGGATTAAATAAAACCACACGAAATGTAAGGATTAAATAAAACGCCTGGAAATATATGGATTAAATAAAACCACACGAAATATAAGGATTAAATAAAACGCCTGGAAATATATGGATTAAAGAAGTGTGGAAATAAAGGAATTACCAAAACCTGGAAATAAATGAAAGGAGAAACAGAAGGAACCGCCACTACATCTAGAAGAATTAAAAGGAATCCTTTGGACTCTTAAGTAAAATCATGGACTTACAAAAGAAATAAAAAACTCAATAAAATGTTTAAAAATTGAATAAAAAAAAAGATCTTTATTTCTGTTGAAAATCTAAACCCAATCCCCCCTGGTGTTAGAGTTGGTAAATTGAAACCCTGGTTCTAGAAGCACTAGGAGGAAACACTAAACTTTTATCCGTGCCAATAAAAAGTATTTCTTTGGATACAGAATTGTCGTCAACCAATGGAGAAAAAAACTATTTTCCAGACGCTCTAGATAACTTGGCTTCAGAAACACTGAAATTTTCAGAGACTGGAACAATTGGACATTAAAGAAACAAAATTAATAAAATTGCTTTGAAACGAAACTGAAGACAAATAAACAGCATTCCAAATATAACTTATATATTCCAAATATAAAACATCTCGAAATATATACAAGGTTACCCAAAAAATATAAGACTATAAATACGAGCAGAAATTATTAAAATTTGACCATCTCATGGTTAAATTAAGTCTTCTGCCTTGAAAATGGTCTTTTTAATGGCTTTTTTGATGATTTAGCTAAAGAAGAAACAGTTTTAAAGCTGAAGGGAATCGTGATTGTAAGAAAACAAACAATAAAAACTCTGTACAGTCGTCTCTGAAGTCTCATCCTTTCTGGGTAACCCAGTATTGAAAAAATATAAACGCTCTGAACCAAAAAGTTTTGGTAAATTATCATTCTAAAATTACAAACCTTTACGTTTACGTTTCCCACCAAGTTCAATTTATTCATCATCTTTTTTCACTCCAACCACACTATTTACCTCCCCCCCCCCCCTCCTTCATCTTATCCTCAGGAAAGTAAATAAACGATGTTTAAGTTAGAAAGTAATTGTCCTCGCTTTTACAACTTAGCCTAACTTGAGAATTCCTATTTTCTCTGTAGTATTTGCACATAGTCCTACGCAGGATTATCCCAAACTATATTTATCCCTGGATACTCTCTCTATCTTTCTACTGTTCCCATAAACCTTTCAAAATTCAATTTTCAGTACTTTACGAGGCTTCCCAACCTCCTACATTCCGCTATATTTAAATAAACTCCAGGATAAAAGCAAAGAATGTCTAGAGAAATGTCTTAGAGGTAAGTTACATAAAGAACATTGAAGATCCAATATTCTAAAAAATACCTTTAAAAACAATTCTGACATTTTATGCTGTTTTCCAGTAACTTTTAATAAAAACGACTTACTGTAAATGTTCTGCTAATCCTCAATCGTAGATCAAAGTTGTGGAACGCAAAGTATTTAGTGCAAACACCATGCTTAGGTTTAGAGATCTTGTTGAACAACCGGGCTGTTTTATCCACTCTGTACTCGCAGATATAAACATGCTCCTCCTGGGCAGCTAGCGGTCGACCTCGACAGAAGCTGATCGGATCCATTACCCAACATTCTCTCCATATAGTGTCCAGGGGTAGCACTTCATACAATGGAACCCTGAACACCTCGTTATCAAAGAAACGACGGGTTGGTTCGTGAAATGTCTCATGAGGCCTGAGATAATGGTACCCAAAGGCAAACATTGCCCCAGATTTATTTTTCCAGAGACGTTCTACTCTAAATATATCCATATCCTGAGTAGACGCATTTACTCCGACAGTTCTGTAGGTTGGATAGCTGCCAGGGGCTAGAGAGGCCGCCTCTTTTGAAGGGCCCTTGATGGGACTGATGGATTTGTGGGGTACTCCCCCAGGTCCGGTAAATATCTTCTCGTCAGTTACAACCGCACTTTCTCCAACTGCAAGAGTGTTCTTATCCTTGAAGGCGCGCAGGACAAAAACCGTCATCCCTAGAGTAACCTGCAAGTTGTCTTCTCTCTGAAGGGATACATAATAAACCTCTCCGGGGTCATACTCAGGTTGAGGAACAAGAGGTATATCAAGATTAGGTTTAACTCCAGTACAAAGATCACAATTGTATTTGTCTAATGTATCAGGGTTCACGCCTGGTCGAACACAGTCTAAATGTTGCCACACACTACAACTTTCGCATTGGATCATTACTCCTTCATCTTTGTACTGTTTGCAGGGACATCCTATCTCATCTTCAGGGACACCTGAGTCTGCTTTTCCAGAATATTCGGTTCCCTCAGAGCCGACAGATTCAGATAAACTCCTATAAAGTTCACCACACAGGTTCAGGTACTTAGATCTCAGAGTCAGTGCAGCTTTCCCGACTGGATGTGTATTTCCATAGAATCGGAAGTTGTTTTGAAAGAGCAGCAACATATCATGGTTGAATTGAGAAACTGAGGAGTAAAGTTTGAAGTTGAGAGTTTTCTCAATAGAGGAAATATCAATAGGTTCGCTTACAGTGAGATAATACTCAGGCATTTGTTCCTTTGATGGCAAATTCCTGAAGAATTTAATGATATTTTCTCCGTCTTTATCCACCAAACTCTGCAAACTTGAAAGAATATTTGCAAAGCAAGTTGCCAGTTGTGATAGTTTAGACGGATCAGAAATGTTGGAACCTGAGATATTCCTTCTGGTTTGCTCAGACCTGAGCTGAGAGCTCTGGCCTATTTCTGGCCTAATATTAGAATCCTTGTATTGTGAAGTGGAATGAGATTGAGAATGATTGACCTTGCTGAGATATCTCTCTCTCAACTTTCTAATTTTCTCCAGATTCCTGGGGAGTAGAACACTGTGAACCCGACAGAACTCCCTTTCTCCACCATCCATCTCCTTCACCGGGATTAAAACAGGGATACTAGATTTCATTAACTCCTCCTCTCCAGTCCCCATTTCCTTTTCTGGTCGTTCAACCCTAACAGGTTTGGAAATTCTCTCAATTTTATCCGTATCCTTCTTTTTCTCGTCCTTTTTCAACATCTTCTGAGTTGAGAGTTTAGGAATAACTTTGACTCTCTGACTTTTTCCTCCGATAACTCCTCTACACTCCGGCATACCGCACCGACATGTCTGTCCTTCATGTGGGTTGAAGAGGGAGAAGTTGTAATCATAAGTCAATTCCTCATCTGGTTGAAGTTGTTTTAAAGAGAAAAGTCCCATTCTGTAAACCCCATTCACAAACCATTTCTGCATCTCACAATTGGGTTTACAACTATGGTTTACAAATCTGCATTCTCCACCCATTCTATGACCATCTATTACCAGACCTTCTCCAAGGTGTAAGCAGTAATGGTGGGAATCCTTCTGATAATCAGTGTGCATTCTCCGTTTGAACTCCTTATCCGTAACCACCTCTCCCAGGTATTCCATGATGAAGGTTCCTGCTGGAATTCCAGTTTTTGTTTGAATTCCCCAACCCTTCTCTTCTGTCATAAACCTCTCTACAACAGCTGGTGATAAATGCTTCTGGATGGCTAGGTTGGAACAACGATCACCTAGGTTACAGAAAGCGGGATCACATTCTGTGTACGTCATTCTGTTGATACAGTCGTCAGTGCAACCCAGAGAAATTGGATCCGAAGGGAATTTACAGTGACACACAGGAGATTCATAATTTACGCCAGGTTTCACATCGTAATAAATGTTGTTTTTTATCCGTTTATAGTTCCAGGTTGCCAAAACATCTCTGGTTGGAATAGCTTTAGATGAATATAAACTCCAAATATCAAAGGGAAGAGTAAAATCTTCTTTTTTCTGTCTCAGCTGTCTTCCACAGTAGTAAGGGGGCGGAAGTAAGCTGAAAGGATGTTCTTCAGGTTTATAAATCATTCCTTTCAACTTGCTTCCAACTTCAGACTCTGAGTTTTGATTAACAACAGATTTATAATCATAAGAAAATAATCCAGCCTTGAGATAGGTCTTCCTTATATTTCCTTTTTTCTTCTTCTTTTTCCGCTCTGGATTAGGAGAGCTAAAAGACTCATCAGAAGGAGGAAGAACACTCAATAGATCTTGGTCACTTTCATCCTCCCAGTTTAACCTTGAGTCAGTTGACTCTACATCGCTGCTGTATGGAGAAGGGTTGACCGAACTGGATGTGCTCGGGACTACAGAGTTTGAACAGGGCTTCTTGCTAAGTTTTAATCGCTTTATTGATCTGTCCTTACTCGGGTTACTAGTTTCAAAGTTTCTCTTAAGTTTTGTTTCTAATTTATTCTCCAGTTCTCTGCACAGCGAGGACTCCATTTGCTCCTCGAACCTTGATACTTGTAATTGCTTTTCTCTGTTTTGAAACTGTTCTATTTCAGGGCTCTCAGTATTTTCATTTCTATCCATTGATATTACATTTGCAACAACCTCGGGGGTTACAGGGGTGACAATTTTTTCGGGTTTAGAGTCCTCCGTGGACTTTGTTATTTTATCTGCAATTGTTTCCAATCTTGGTTTCTTCTTCTTGGTTTTTGTAGGGAATCCAGTTTTATTAGGACGTCTTTTCCTTTTCTTACTCTGTGTTGGTGGGTTCTCCCCTAACCTATCTTTTAATTCTATTTTATTTTCTAGAACCTCGGGGCTATCTTTTCCTTCTCTATGTAAAACTTGTTTTTTAACAACTTCCCCAGAAACTTCTTTACTTTCAGCATTGTCCTTTTCTAATTTGTGTTCCACGACTTGAGCCAGCTTTTCTTTCTCGTCTTTTATGGAAGGCTGCATTGTTCTCCTTTCTCTGGGTAGATGAGATGCACTATTATCTTTGAGGGAAATTGACCTTCGTTCTCTATGGGAAAGTTCATCTTTAACCAGAGCGTTAGTTGTTCTTCTTTTATGAATTTTTAAATCTTTCTGCTGGTTTTCCACAGATCTTTGGTCTCTTTGAGGTTTTTCATTGTCTGCCTTTTTGGAAGGTTCAGAACTATTTCTTTTTCTTCTGAAAGGTTCTTCAATTTTCTCAGGTACAGGTGTTTTTACTTCAGGTGAAGATTCTCCCTTTCTCTTATCTACTGATCTTCTCTCTACCCCAGAATGCTCAATATTTTCTGCCTCTGTGGTCTTTCTTTCTCTCAGACAAAATTCTTTTACATTTTCACTTTGTTCTCTTTGTTCTTTTGAAGAAATACCTCTGCTCTCTCTTCTATTTTTAATCAACTTTTCTTTTTTGTCTTTTACAGAAATTTCTAGTTTTCCATTCTCCTCCTGATTCTGTAGATCCACTGCTGGTATTTCAGAGAATTTCTTTTCTTGCGTTGATGTTTCAAGATTTTTAGATTGGATTTCCTTTACTCTTTTTTCTCTCCGTGAACCTTCTCTTGGAATAGAATCTTCTTTGGAAGAATTATCGAGTGCTTTCTTTTCTTTATTTTTTATGTCTACAGTCCTCTTCTTTTCTTCTTTAATTGACTCACTGGTATTTTGCTCAGATTTATCTTCTTCTTTAAGCCTACAAACCTCAACCTGACATTTCGTCATCCGCTCCACCGCACTGGTCTTTAGGTAGCCCTTACCAGTAGGTTCAGTGTCCAGATTTGACTTCACATCTCTAGACCTCGTCTTGGGAAAAGAAACCTGAGCCGTTTTTACAGAATTCTCCTCCGTCTCAGGTTCTTCTGACACTTGCAAATTAGAATCTTCAGTAATATGTATATCTGTGTTTTCTGGTACATGATTGGTAGGTTCAACATGTAAACTGGCCTTCGATTCACCGGGTTTGTCTGATTTTTCATTCTCTTTTCTTATCTCATTCTCTAGAATTGGTTCAAGTAAAGGGGTGGGTTCTGTATTTGTTGAGCTTGCTGTACTGGATAAAGAGGTTGGGACTGGAAAAGATATTCCTGCAGTAGCTATACTTGCCCTATGAATTGGTGTCACTGTGTTTGCCGGAGTTTCAGGTGGATTTCTACGGAAAGGAGCAACAATAGCTTGCGGTACCTTCTTGATGTAACATTCTTGACCCCTATGAAACCTCATAGACTTATCTAGGGGCTTGTGACTAAAACCTAGATCTACTCGACGTATTGGTTCTGTAGGAAGAGGTTTAGACATTTGAAGTTTAATATCTGTTGTATGTTTCGAAGATTGGTTGGATATGGTCGGGTACAGATTGGATTGGTTTGGAATGTTTGCACCGTCAGATTGTATCCCGTGAGATTTATTATGCTTGTATTTCTCTTCTCTCCACAAATGATTGTGTAGATCTTGCCTAGAGGCCCGGCCAAGGTAAGAGCCCGGCTTATTCAGATATGCCGGACCTTCTGTTGGTTCAGGATGAGAAGATAAGGATTCGGAGGAATTGGATGTATGGCTAAGACTTGATTCCCGTCCTGAAGTGTTGAGTTCATGACGAGATTCAGGTTCAGGAGAAGAGAAAATCGAAACCGATTTGCTCTCTCCAGATGGGGATGGAAGCTGTTTGGTTCCAGGTTTACGCTGACCAGGAGCTGAGCCCAAATAACGACGAGGCAGCCGGGCAAACGGTGATTCTTCATCCTCGTCCACAAAGGTGTATTTATCAATACAGTTCTAAAAATGAAGATATTAATTAATATTTAGTACTAGTATGATTCAGAGTTGCCTATTTATTAGTATGAGACAAAGGGCTAGTCCGTAAAGATATGTTATATTTATATTCTCTGCAAATATAAACCCTCCACCTTGTGTCTAAAATACTGAATAAAAATGTAAATATAAAAGATAAAATGATTAGGTTTCACCCTAAGCTAAGTTTGAATAGAAGAACTTTATCTAAAACTTTTTCAATCTGATGCGACATTGAAGAATATAAATATAACATCAATTTATCTTCATATATAGGCATCAATAATCCATTCATCAATTTATCCTTTCATCTATCAATCAATCACATCAATAAATCCATTATTCATAGTTCGACCAAACCTTTAGTCTTCCATCATAATACTTATCCATCCACCAACCAATTAATCAATCTAAACCATGATTTATCCATGAACTATATATTTATATATTTATATATATTTATATAAATTTAAGATTGTATTTTCTGTTTATGTAATTAAGATGAGAATAGGATGAGGATCCGGCCCCCTAACTCCCAACTATAGTTAAATATTAATGAAGCTTGGACCATGAAGAGTAGAATATGTTTATATAGATCTGTGAGTATGTATTAGCCTGTTCACCAATGGGAATTTTAGGAGTATCAAGTGGAGTATAGAGTACACTTGGTTAAAGCTTTCAGCGAAATATCAGGCTAATGTATATTATATAAAAAATACCAGATTAATCAAAAAGGGTAATATGATGAATGGTAATATTTAATGGTATATTAATCATACATGGTCTATTTTCTTGAAAAATCATTTCCTCCACCCTCCCCCCCCCACCACTCCTTGAAAATATTTTTTACTTTTTTCCCCTGGAAGTTATTTATGTTTGCGCGGAGCTGGAAAACATTTTTTAAAGGGTTTCTTCGCTGAATTTGAAATAATATAGGGGGGAAAAGTATCAAAAAGGATAAAAAAAACTTGCCTTATGATGTCCAATTTTTATCCCCCCCTCCCTCATAATTTCTCCTCCGGCAATTCTTATAATTATATACCCTCTGGTACTTGGCAATAATATAAAAACCGTCGCCAATATAGATTAAATGATGAACTGCAAATCTTTCAATGAGAGCTTTTTATTACTTGAAAAAAATTAGATTTAAAAAAATATTGTTTGACATTTACATTTTAGGTTAAAGGAATTGAGTCTTTGTCACAAACTCTGATTTACCAATTCCTTTATCTTTGCAATACATTGACCCTAGATATTTTAAACTTTGATAAATGAAATGCTCTATACTTGAAATATTAAAGTTTTACACCATCAGGTTGCAATGATATAGGGATTGAAAAGTTAGAGTCAATTCAATTATTCGATTGATTTATTTTAATAAAAAATGTGGGGGTTCTCAAAAATTACTTTTAAATAAAAATTGTTTTTTATCTCTTGGTTCGATTGTACTCTTAATTTTCTATCTGTACTCCTAGTGTTTGCTGAAACAATGAACAGTCAGGATATACAGGGTGTCCCAAAAAACATGGGAATTCAGTTACGAATAGGATATCGTCTTTGCTATGAATTAGCATTGTAATACCTAATTTCAAAAGCCATAATATTATTATGTCTGCTAGAGTTTATTTTATGAAAAGGGTAGAAGACTGTAAAGATGTGTCTATAATGTCTCTGCAAGATGAACAGTGAAGACTGACAAGTTTACTCTGTTTGTATACTGCAATTTTCTTGTTTTACTAAGTACAACCGTATGCAGTCAAAACATAAACAAACAAAATGTAAACATAGCAGACGAAACTCTTACAGATTAAAGCTTTCTCAGTTGGTATCACTATACTAAATCAAAGAATTATTTAAAAAGACGATATCGAATTCGTCACTGAATTCCCATGTTTTTTGGGACACCCTGTATCTATTTATTAATTCCTTCTCTTACATTAACCTTGGATTAAATCATTAATTTCATCCTTTGGTGTTCATTGTTCAACATACATCAGTATACGTAGTCTTACCACAGTTCATCTTTATAAAATCAAAGAAAAATAAATTGTAATTGAGTGAATTTTAAAAAAAGATTGAATATGGTATTTTTTAATCCCGCTTTCACATCCTCCCACACCCCTCTAAAGAAAAAGTATCTAGTTGTAAAAGGGGGATTGGAGAGGAGTAGGAGGGGTCAGATTCAAGTAATTAATTTTACTCAGGATTCCTCCATTAGACAGAACTCCTACATATTCAATGTAATCAAAGAATTAATTATCTGGATCAGATGAGATAAGTTTTCTAATGTTAATACTTAAATTAAATCATTAAAGTACCCCCCCCCTCTCTCTCTTCGAGCTGCCAAGTAGTAGTATAGTATGGATATTAAGTTTTACAGGCTTAATAAACCATCACATAAATATATACCAAGGTTTCCTCTCTCTCTTCTGCCAATAATATAAAGGAGACTGTGCATCCAACCTTCGAGACATTCAAAAAAAACTATTCTTTAGAGGTTCATGATGAAAATACCAACCTTGATGTTGTCGACAAAGGTAGATCCTGAGGGTTCTGTAGTTCTCTCTTGATGTTTCCATTTGTCCCAGGATACAACCTTGTTCTTATTCCGTATAAGATCCGGAGAACCTCTTCTTCTGTCCGCTGACCTACTCGAATTGCTCCGGGATTCGGAAATTTTGCTCTTTGTTCCGTCCTGACTGGTCTTATGATCTCTTGATCTTCGTTCCTCTTGGGTTTCACACCTGGAGTGCTGGCTTTTGCTTCGAGGGGAGTTTATTCTTCTATCTGAAGATTTAGTTCTAGTTCCAGGGTTTGCTTCTTGACCTGGATTGAATCTATGACTATGAATTTCTTCAAATCCGTCCTTCTTTCCATTTGAGAAGGAATCCCGGAAGCTTAAGGTTCTTGAATTATGATCTTTTGAACATTGCTGGTCACTTTTCTTTTCCATCTTTTCTTCTATCTTTTCTTTCTCTTTCCATTCTTCTTTCTTGGGCGCAGGACTAAGTTTCTCGTCCTCAACAGTAAAAACTGGCCAGGATACTTCAGGTTTTCTCTTCTCAGGGGTTGAACATATCTCTGTAGAGGACTGAACTCCTTTCTTAACTTGCATTCCTAATTTCTCCAGCATACGATCTGCTACCGTTAGTTTTCTGCAGGAACTGCTTAGTTCGGAAATGTTTTCAGTTGGTTTCTGTCCAGCAGGAAGTTTACTAGGGGAGAGAAAATCTCCGGGTTTAGATTTCAACCGTGGAGAGGAGTTCTCAGCTCTCGTTCTAGCGGGAGATCTCTGCTCCGACCTGAAGACCTGTTCAAGATTCTCTACACCAGCAACACGCGAATTAGAAGAAGGTTTCTCCGGAGAACTTGTTGGAGAAATGGTTCCGATTTCAATTTCAATCTCTATCTCATCCACCTCCTTCTGAGCCCCAGCACCCTAAAACATCAAACAATAATGTAATCTAAAAATAATTCTTCAAACAGAAAAATAAAAAACTATTTAAAACTTTTTCCTGGGTAAATTTAAAGAGAGAAAAGTTTGAGATAAATCCTTTGCTCCGAAATCTAATTCCAACAAATAAAGTTTCAGGTATAAATCAGACTCTCCTATAAACAGGGGGTCGTAAGAACTTAACAATCGCCTCAAACTCTAATTTTCTCCTCCCAAAATCTTTAAAACCTTAGTTTTAAACATCGATTGCAAGTGACTATAAATCTAAACTTGACAAAATGAAGATCAGACTGTTTCTTTTTTAAAAATTATTTGAAATTATTTAAAAAGTTGTATAATTTTCAGAAAACTCAGATTTAACTATAGTTCCAGAATACACAATTGGCCAGCAATAGGAAATTATAGTTCCAGAATTTTAAATTTACTAGTAATAGGAAATCATTGTTCAAGAATTTAAAATTTACCAGCAATAGGAAATTATTGTTCAAGAATTTAAAATTTACCAGCAATAGGAAATTATTGTTCAAGAATTTAAAATTTACCAGCAATAGGAAATTATTGTTCCAGAATTTAAAATTTACCAGCAATAGGAAATTATTGTTCAAGAATTTAGAATTATCCGGATATAAAAAATATTAGTTAAGTTTAATCTAAAAACAGGAAATTATAGTTCCAGAATTTTAATTGATCTGGGAACAGGAAAGGAAATGAGTCTTTGTTACAAACTCTGAATTTTTAATTCCTATATCATTGCAACCTGATTGTGTAAACCTATGATAGTTCAAACTTCGATTATTTAATCTATTTGTAGTTTAAAATATCTAAGGTCTACAACATAGGGTTGCAAAGGTATAAAGACTATTGGGACAAAAACTCAATACCTTTAAGTCACAGAATTAAGATTTATCTGACAAGGTAAATATACTTGTAGGATTTCTTACTGATCTATCAATAGAAATAGGAAATAGGAAATCACAGAAGTAATACCGTTCTTGAAACGCGAAACTTTGGTCCCAGAATACTGATTTCAATTGTATCTGGAAATAGATATTGCTATTTCTAGAATTCAGAGTTATTTAGAAATAGAAAACTAAGGTTCAAAATTAAGATTGTTCCTGAGATAGGAAACCCTAGTTCTAGAATTCAGATTTATCTGGAAACAAGAAACTAACTTTGATAAAATATTCTCAACAAGGTTCAAGAGAGAGAGAGGGGAGAGCTCTTCAACTTGAAAACTTGAAGAGGAAAGAAGCTGAATCAGAGAAAAATTATGAAATAATTTTTAGTTTAAAAAAATCCCCATTTCAGAAAAAATAATATTCTAATAGTAATATGTAACAAAAGGTTTAATTTTAATATATATGAAAGATTTATATATATATATATAAAGAACAGCTCATTCTCAGTACAAACTCCCTTGAATCCCCTTCACCCCTTTCCACTAACAGACGAAATCATATCCTGATTCTGGATTCTCCGACCCCTACTGATATACCTTAAGAACCAAACAGTGAACCGATTTTTACCTACCACCCTGACCACCCCCCCCTCCCCCGCCAACCATATTCTCATTACTTCTAGTAGAATATCTGCCGTATTTCGTGTAATCAAACCAATTGAAGAAGCCCCTCATGTTATTTGCTTAACCAAAGAAACCAAAGAAGAGAACCAACTAATCCTATTCTTTCTAGAGAAATGTGTCTCTATTCTTATCCATACTTGGAAAAAATCTTACTGTTTTTACCAACGATTGCAAAAAAATTCCAAACTTTGAGAATAATCAAACCTACAACTCCAGCTCCTACCTGGAGATGATGATGTCTCTTCTTCAAGGGCAACCTCTGCTCGTCAGTTCCATCCTGCTCAGGGTCCCGTGAGCCTCCAGTCTTCTCGTGACTTGAGTTTCGCGGGGTTTTTATCTTTTTTCCAATCTTTCCTTGGTCTCGCTTCCTCCTGGAGACTAGAATCTTTCTTCGTTTAAAGATAGATGGCATACTGTTAGACGGTCTAAACAATTTCAAGTTAAAAGAAAAACATTAAAACTAGTTTGATATTTTTCAATTTTGATTTTCCTTTAATTTTTCCTATAAATATTCCAATATAAATGATGGTGATGCATTCCAGTACTTTAAGAGGAAAAAAATAAAAGAATGGAACTTCCATTTTTTAAATCCGTTCTTTTGCTGTTTTGATGATTTCTGCATCTTTCAGATTCATTTCCCCGAAAATTCATATGTTTGATTTAAAATTAATTAGATAAATCATTAAAAAGCAGAGGTTAAAACTTTTTAAAAACCTGATAATAAGTAGTTTGACGGTTATACCTGTCCGGCCAGAGATCTAAAGATATTTTCTGCTCCAGCTGACATGAAGCAAGATCCTGCATCAGATGCTCCAGTTCTCCCAGGAATACTGGATCTATAACGTTCTTATGCTTGCTCTTCCAACCTCTTCTCCGTCTCCTGCTCCCTAGAGATTCATCATCCTCGGACATTGTCTCGTATTCCTTATCCATCCTATCCTTCTCCATCCTGTCCCCATCTCCCCTCTCCTTCTCTTCTGCCCGGCGTTCCTTCTTTCTCTTGGGTTTGGTTGAGCTGGATGCTGTTGCTGCGAGGACCTGGAGCATCTGCTGAACCTGATTCCCAGGAGAAAACTGAGAACTGGGAAGTTCCTGAATAAAGACGATTTAAAAACATTTTTTGTGATGTAAAAATTTTTTTTTAAGGGGAATTCGAGAGCATAAATGAAAAACAAATTACGACTTTAAGGCCAGCTGGAAAAGGAAAATAAAATTGAAAGACTAAATTATTGAACAATTTCATCACTTATTAAATTTGAATTTAAAATATAAGTTATGATATCAAATAGTTCAAAATGAAAATAAAACACAGCTTATTATAATTGTTTCTGTAAATCCTGCAGAATGTGTAGGCATTAGCAAAGTGTATGTTTTTACAAAAAGTATTTTATTTAATTTCTTCAAGTTAAAAATATCCACCTTACCTTTACTGAGGCTTTTGTGGCAAATACCGATCCAATAGGATCAGGTTTACCCGTTCCTCCTGCTCCTGTTCCAGTCCCTACTGCAGGTGTGCCCGGAGTAGGTTCAAGATCAACCTTCTCCTCCACAACCACCTTCCGCCTAGACTTCTTCCAGAACCTGTCGGGCTTCATACTGCAGAATTTCTTGGGAAAGAGCAGAACTGAGTTAGAATCAGAATTTAGAAAATGATTTTTCATTTCCTGATCTGGCTTCCCAGTGAATAGACTTAGGAAATTGTTCTCAACTACATCTGTCGGGGTTCTTAGACTTTCACCAGAGAAAGGACGAGATTCTTCTACTCCTTGAGATTCATTTAATTTATCTTGGCTATTTACAATCTCGGAATGTTTTGAATCAATTTTTCCAACTTCGCTACTGGAGCTCGGTCTTCGTACAATATCCGTTAGGGACGATGAATGCCGATTGTCTAAGAAAAAGGCGGGCTTTGTTTTTTCCACCGAGAACTGTTGCATCATTTCTATTTGGGATGACGGACGTTTTGTCATTTCTGTTCTCGACACAGGACGTTTTTTTGTTTCGTTCTTTGATGAAGGGCGACTTGTTGCCTCTGTCCTAGATTTTGGCCGTCTTGTCTCAGTCTTTGACGAGGGTCGTTTTGAAATGTCATTTTGGGATGAAGACCGTTTTTCATCTCTTGAGTTGAAAAAACTGGACGAAATGTCCCTGGATTCAGATCTTTTGGTTCGTTTGTGAAAAGATGAACGATATTTAGACGACTTAAATGTTTCCTCTGCGGAGGCAGGGCGCCTAGATTTCTTAGTAAAGTCATCACAGTCATAACAAGAATCTTTTCGGGGCTTTTTACGTTCACGTCTATCCTTGTGTCTCTTAGATTTCACAGTGTCCTCTAAGTCGAAAATGGATCGAAATTCATTTTCATTTTCAAGCTTTCTTTTTTGTTTCTTGCTTTTTCTCCTTTCGTTCAATGTTTTAGAATGGCGTTCACCCTTGTACTTGTGGGACTTTTGTACTTTAGATTTGGAGTGTTTATCACGTCGATGCTCGCGAACTTTCTTCGTGAGGTTATTTCTTTTCTCCGATATTTCTTCATGAGACAGTTCAGAGTCTGATAAATCATGTTCCTGGTTCAAATATCTTGAAAGCAGATCATCATGGCTACGGGAGAGCTCCTTTGCCTCCTTTCTCTTTGTATGTTTTGCAAGAGAGACAAGAACACTGAGTTTATCTTTTTTCCGAATCCTTTTCACAGTTTCGGTCTCATTTTCGTTTGAAAGATCATTGTCTGAAGATTCTTTGCTATGAGCTGGAAGCTTTTTTCGAAACTTTTTTAACTTAACCTTTTCTACATCCTTCTCCTCCTCTTCTTCTGAAGATTCATTAGTGACAATTTGAGGTTTTAGCATTGGTGGATTTTTCCTGGGTCTTCCACGATTAATGTTTCTTGATTGGGTCTCAATACCGAGGAGAACTGGAGGAGGAGCAATCTTATGGACTGGAACCTCAACAGAGGCTGGAATGTAAGGGAAACCTGATTCTACCGTTTGAGACGCACATTCTACTCTGAAGTTAGAATCAAACTCATTTGTACTTAGATTTGACTTTGAAATATCATTTGCATCTGTTAGTGCTAAGTTGGGCATCGCGGGTTCAAGTGTGGGAGGTAGGGATGAAAATTCATCTGAGGATGAGTTTTCCACGTGAAGGTTAGGAATGGAATCCATCTCAACATCTTGTACTTCGTCCTGTGAAGTTTCACAACTGGATAAACTGTCACTGCTTGACTCACTAGACTCACTTAGATCCGGGGCTTTAATTCCTGTCTCTGGGTTTATTTTATCATTATTTTCCTGCTGCCGGGACTGTGA
The DNA here is from genome assembly GCF_000591075.1 of Eurytemora carolleeae. Taxonomy (NCBI): domain Eukaryota; kingdom Metazoa; phylum Arthropoda; class Copepoda; order Calanoida; family Temoridae; genus Eurytemora; species Eurytemora carolleeae. The sequence continues at coordinate 138,010 of NW_019396200.1, forward strand.
GCGACCATAGGCCGCGTAAATAAGATCCTTTTTATGTGTATATTGTTCGTCCAGGAAAATTGAAGGTTCCGGCTCGAGGAGTAGATGTTGAGGTTTAGTCACGTTATCAAGGATTATACAAGAGTCGTCCGAGTCCGATGACTCCGAGGGTTTAGGTTCCGACTCCGGGTTCAGTGATTTCTCCCTGAGTTTAATATCACTTGTATCACAGGTAGGATTCAACCTGGAGCTTTCAGGTTCAATCTTACCAAATATTTTATTATGGATTTCTCCCTTGATTGATTTAAACCTGGGCGGATCAGGTTCAGGATTATTAATGACAGGGTTATGTTCATCGTGTGATCGTGTTAGAGGAGATATTCCTCGACGCAGAGGACTTTGGAGACCCTTCACGACCCCGCTCCGTCGTCGGGATCGTCCTGGACTACCTGGAGACCGGTTCGGACTCTGATCATGTCTGGGAAACCCACTTCTTCTCCGAATACGCTTACGAGCACCTAAATAATTGATTTATAACAACGATCTAATCCAAACAGAATTTGCTGCATTATTTCCAACCCACTTTGGACTTAATTTCTTATCTTTAAAAGGACTGTACGCGTATTTTCAAGTGAACCTATATGCAAAGATGGCAATGCCCAATTCACAACAGTACCCTTAACAGCTTTGTCTAATGAAGTATGAATTAGATATCAATGTTTATAATATTGAAAACTGATTATTTTCTTCAAAAGTGACTTGTGTCATGTGCAAGTGCATGCTTACTGCAGGAAAACATTTCAGGAGCTATGAGAATTAAACACTTTTGGGTCTTTCACATTATTGATCAGATAAAGGTTTCAAGGGAATCGTTGTGAATCAGGCACTGCCATCTTTTTTTGAAGGGTCACTTAAAACTACGCTTATACATAATGCACTGAATCATGGAGTAAAATATTTAAGAAAAGTGTTGAACAGGAATATACCTGGATCGCTGCCACTACGGTTTCTCTGTCTGGTGTCAGACAACTGCCCAATACGGAATGTTCCCTCGTCATCCTGAAACAATTTAGTTAATATTAAATATATAATGAAACCTTGACTTAGAAATGAATTGAGTCTTTGCCACAAACTCGAATTTTCTAATCCCTACATCTTTGCAACCCACTGTCGTTGACCTTAGAAATCTTAAACTATGAATCAAATATATTAAGTATATATTAATTATCTTAAGTAGCAAATATATAGGGACTAGAAAATTTTAATGTTTGTGGCAAAAACTTAGTTCCTTTTAGTTTCTATATTTGTTAAATATCAATTTAGGGGAACCTAATGTAGAAGAATAAGAAATTTTCTGAGACTTTAATCTTAAATATTTTATACATGTTCCTAGAAGGAAATCTAAAAATAAGCATTTTGTCTTTTGTAAAGGACAACAAATTATTTTCGCACATCTAGAGAAAAAAAACAAATAATGCTGATATTTGGACATTTCATAGATCAGATATTTCATAGGGAGATCACAATATTCTCTATAAAGGGGAAGCTTATTTTTTATTTGTATTGTTTTGCCTTCTTTAGTTCGTACACTGTACGTACGTATTCTGTACTACTTTAATTAAAATAAAATAAAATAATTGAAATAATCAAATCTCGCCTTTTTATTTTCCTCATTGTCGGAGGATGAATCTGACTCCAATGACGAACAAGAGGACGAGGACGTTTCTTCAGAGTCCGAATCGGAACCGGAAACTCCTTCCGTCTCCGAACCGGAAGAAGAATCTTCGACTGTTTCCGGTTTAGATGCTGTTCTGTCATTGGTTACTGCTACACTTGATTCCCAATTCTCCGCAATGGTTGTGAGAGGGGCGTTTATCTCCCTAAGTATTGGGGCTCCAGAAACCTAGAAATATATTAACCTCTTTTCTTTCTCAAATTTTAATCATCTCTTTCCAACGTAATATCTATATCTCTATTTTACCTCTTTTCACCGTTCATTATTATTTCTTTGTATTAATCCACGAGAAATAATAAAAAGTGTTATACAATACATAAATAAAATAATGTTTTTTTTTTTGTCTCTCTCTACCTCTCTTTTCCAAATGGCAAAAGTTCTTATTGTCATTTACCCCAGTGTGCGTTTTCTCAATATAACTTAGAAAAAATAAACAATCTTTAGGTAAAATGTTTTAAAAAGGGGAAAAACTTGCCGATTGATGCCAAATTGCAACTATTTTACGTAATTCTGCCAATATACGCCCCTAAACAGTTCAGATAGTGCTGGGCCGTATGAAAAATTTTAATTTTGCGAAGTTTCAACTTAAAAAATCCATAGGAAACCATCTGTAGGGGGAAAGAAACCTGAATAATGTATACCATGCACTGCACCTATTAAATAAACTCCATTAAAGAATTTATACCTTTATTGCATCAACATCAACTGTGGACACATACGGGGCCGGAGTTTCACCCCACGACAGCGCCGCTGTCAAGGGAGGACAGAGTCCGAGTGACAGCTCTAGGTCGCTGTCTGGGCTCTGTAGACGAGGGGGATTGTCGCTGTTTGCAACACGTAGTCGAGGAGGATCCAAACCTCCTCTTCCTCCTCCATCTCTCTTCCTATCATCAGGCATTTTCAGGTCATCTTGTCTGAAATTTAAATTACTAGAGATATTTTTTAAACATCTTAGATGACGATCACAATTGTACAAAAAAGGAAAAAATAAAAACATTTGGTAATTTATACAGTTTTGTAAATGCATTTCATATGTAACACATATGCAACCACGGCGCTCCCGGCTTTCCTAGCTTGTTAAATAATAGTTAAAACAAGATGCGTATTCAGGAGGGCTCAGCCCCCCCCCCCTCCCTGGGCCATTGAATAGACCCGGAAATGAAAAGCTTATTTTAAAAAAATAAGAGAAATTATATGAATCTAAAACAATTTAGAATAATAAATAATGATAATGCTATATATAATACATATTTCAAATTCGTAATTTTGGTTTAAACTTAAGTCATTTAGTAAACCATGGTGTAATTCTAGGTCTATATTTTTATCTTTATAATCTAACATAACAACAGCAACAAAATTTTGGGCATAACACGTCATTGCATTAATGTAAACAATTCATTGGAAAACCTTAACACATAATTTCTTAGGCCATCACGAGCTTTATCTATTAAACAAATTATTAAACTAAATTTAAAATAAATTGTTATTAAAAACATTGCGAAATATATTTTATTTAAATAATTTTCTAAAAACGACCAATGTTTATTTAAGTTTTTAACAACACGCACTGCGCATTAACTTAAGTTGTAATTGATGAATTTTATTTTCTGCAGCTGCACAACGGCGTCACGCAATTCAAATATGCAAACCGTTTTGCGCACTTAGCGTAACCCTTTTTCGCGAATTTGTTAGTTCTAATTTTGTCACAAGATGTCATTAGTTTGACTTTTGTTTGGTTTGGCTTAGTCAGGCAGTTGCTTGTATTACAAAAATCAATCCGGGAATGAATGTCGTCTTTAAAAATAAATTTTTCTGGATGGTGTATTTCGACCTACGCAAATCCGCTATACTCCACTTCTGACCTACTAGTAATTAGTATTTGGGTTTACAGCTACTATATGGACTTATGGCCCCAGTACCAGGTCCGCCTGTCCTAGCCCGGCCCCCTAGCCTCCTAGCCGCTGCGCGCTCGACCCAAAAATTGTCTTCCCAACCATAATTCCTTCAAATATAATACAATAATAAACAAATGGCGTAAGTCCGATATTGAAGTAGGTCGGAAAGTTAGTAGGTCAGAAGGCGGGATGTTGCGTTTAGACAATGTAACATTACTGCATGTTCTGGTTCCTTAAATTTATTTATTATGATATGTATATGATTATTCTTTGAAAGTACCATGGAGACAAATTAAAATTGAAATTATATATAATTATAAAATATAGCCAAGTTGATAGGAGAAGCTGTTTGAACTCATACTCATAGCTTACATTTTCATATTTTCATATGGCTTGAGCTTTTCTTGATCTTTACAGGCATTTTTAACATCTTTATACTTTCCAGCTTTATTAAAAATAATTATTGGCTATTCGTACGTGATTTAAACAATTTATTTATAGTGTAACTCAAATCTCTATTATACTTCTTATAACTCCAGTTTTTTTGTTTTAATGCAAATAGCTTCTCAATAGACTTAAGGGAAAGATAACTTAATGCAAAACAGACAAAATATCTATCTTAATAAACTATATGAATGTGTGATAAGTTAAAAATCTAGTTTTATTTGTCTTTAGTCACTAATTTTGACCCTTTTTCAGTTTTCATGTCAATTTTTTTTTCGCCCCTTAATTACCTATATCTAGGATTTCTAACATTTGTGCCCCACACACCCTTACAAATTCTTAGCTACAGGCCTGGGGCAGCAGTCCCTTACCCCCTCCTCCTTAAGTGAAATAAGGGTGGGGTGTACGTATTTTTACGTATAATTACGTATCTTTTTACCAAATAGTTACTAAGTATCTAGGTTTTCATTTTACGTATTTTTTCGTTTTTCTTTACTCTAAAAGTCTGTATGGTGTCTAAGTGTTAAACATACGTATTTTTACTAATTAATACCTATATTTCAAGTGTCTGGGATTTTTTAATACGTTATTTTACCTATAATTACATAAATCAAAGTATTTATTCAGCAAACATCTCTCCTCCTAGTTGTAAACATTATATAAACATTCAGCAAACACCTCTCCTCCTAGTTGTAAACATTATATATAAACATTCAGCAAACACCTCTCCTCCTAGTTGTAAACAAACATTATTCAAACATCAGCAAACACCTCTCCTCCTAGTTGTAAACAAACATTATTTAAACATTCAGCAAACATCACTCCTCCTAGTTGTAAACATTATATAAACATTCAGCTAACACATCTCCTCCTAGTTGTAAACAAACATTATTCAAACATTCAGTAAACACCTCTCCTCCTAGTTGTAAACATTATTCAAACATTCAGCAAACACCTCTCCTCCTAGTTGTAAACAAACATTATTTAAACATTCAGCAAACATCACTCCTCCTAGTTGTAAACAAACATTATTTAAACATTCAGCAAACACCTCTCCTCCTTATAGTTGTAAACATTATATAAACATTCAGCAAACATCTCTCCTCCCAGTTGTAAACAAACATTATATAAACATTCAGCAAACACCTCTCCTCCTAGTTGCAAACATTATATAAACATTCAGCAAACACCTCTCCTCCTAGTTGCAAACATTATATAAACATTCAGCAAACACCAGGGAATTTTTCTAAGTTTCAAGTGTTTCAAAATACTTCTTTTATCTATAAGCACGAAAATTTGCATTTTTCTAAGTTTCATAGGGTTTAAAATAAGTATTATTTTATTACCCATAAATAGTATTAGACGTGTCACTATAACTTAAAGTTTGAATAGTTGTTCTATTTCCATGGACGGTTAGAATTTGTTTTAAATAGAATTGATATGGGACATATAAAACACAAATATTTTAGCTATAATACAATATTTAAAAAAAATTATCATTAAGAAATTAATTGATGTTCTTATTATAATGATATTGATGATAATAATAATGATAATGATAATAATAATAATAATAATAACAATAATAATAATATTCTTTTAATTCCTCTCTATATATTCTATTCTCTATGATTACAAAATTAGAGTTTGTGGCTAAAACTCAATTCCTTCTAAACAGTTTTATATCAATATCTCGAGACAGAAACATCAGATAGATGTTTTATATATGTATCGTTTAACGCCTGAGATTCTCAGGTTTTTATCCTATACACCCTTTTATTTTATTTTACAGTCCCTTGAAGGTCTGATTTTTTATAGCTTTTACTATTCATATTAATAAACTTTAAGTATTATTAGTCGAGTTATGCATGAATATATATATTAACATTAGGCAACAAAAGCACAGAAAAAGAGTGCAGCACATAGGAAATTATTCCTAGTCTTTCCCCTTTATGTTTGGTTAACAACCCTGTAATATTTTTCACAATGGTTTCATGATTTTCTTTTCAACCCAACCATCACTCTAGGTTTTACAAACTATGTAATTTTTGCCATTGTTTACTTCGTTGAAAATACAACATCTTAAAAATGGTTAATCTATATGTAAATTTAGCGTGTCTGTTTGTTTTTTTCCAATGAACGTTAAACCGGCTGAACCGATCAGGCCCACGTGACCCCAGGGAAGGTTTTTGAATGATCAAAATTTGTGTTTGAAAGTTTTTATTATTGTAAAATCTTGAAAATGCGCGAAAAAATATAATTCGAATATTATGAAATCCGCAAACTTTATTTTGGATAAAAAAGGAAGAAGATTTGGACAAAAAAAGAAGAAGGTTTGGAGAAATAAAGGAAGAAAGAAGGTTCAGATAAAAAAGAAGAAGGTTTGGATAAATAAAGGAAGAAGGTTTGGATAAATAAAGGAAGAAGGTTTGGATAAATAAAGGAAGAAGGTTTGGAGAAATAAAGGAAGAAGGTTTGGAGAAATAAAGGAAGAAGGTTTGGAGAAATAAAGGAAGAAGGTTTGGATAAATAAAGGAAGAAGATTTGGATAAATAAAGGAAGAAGGTTTGGATAAATAAAGGAAGAAGGTTTAGGAGAAATGATGGAAGAAGGTTTGGATAAATAAAGGTAGAAGGTTCTGAGAAATTAGGAAAGGAGGGTTGGAGAAATAAAGGAAGAAGGTTTGGAGAAATAAAGGTAGAAGGTTTGGAGAAATAAAGGAAGAAGGTTTGGAGAAATAAAGGAAAGGAGGGTTGGAGAAATAAAGGAAGAAGGTTTGGAGAAATAAAGGTAGAAGGTTTGGAGAAATAAAGGAAGAAGGTTTGGAGAAATAAAGGAAGAAGGTTTGGATAAATAAAGGTAGAAGGTTTGGAGAAATAAAGGAAGAAGGTTCTGAGAAATTAGGAAAGGAGGGTTGGAGAAATAATAGAAGAAGGTTTAAAGAAATAAGGAAAAGGGTTAGGTGAAATAAAGAAAGATGGGTCGGAGAAATAAAGAAAAAAAGGAAGAAGGGTTGGATAAATAAAGTAAGAAGGTTTGGAGAAATAAAAAAGAAGGTTTGGATAAATAAAGGAAGAAGGTTTGGAGTAATAAAGGAAGAAGGTTTGGAGAAATAAAGGTAGAAGGTTTGGAGAAATAAAGGAAGAAGGTTTGGAGAAATGAAGAAAGACGGTTTGGTATAAATAAAGTAAGAAGGTTTGGAGAAATAAAGTAAGAAGGTTCGGAGAAATAAAGTAAGAAGGTTTGGATAAATAAAGTAAGAAGGTTTTGGGGAAAAAATAAGAAGGTTTGGATAAATAAAGTAAGAAGGTTTGAATAAATAAAGTAAGAAGGTTTAGATAAATAAAGTAAGAAGGTTTGGAGAAATAAAGTAAGAAGGTTTGGGGAAAAAAGTAAGAAGGTTTGGAGAAATAAAGAAAGAAGGTTTGGATAAATAAAGTAAGAAGGTTTGGATAAAAGTAAGAAGGTTTGGAGAAATAAAGAAAGAAGGTTTGGATAAATAAAGGAAGAAGGTTTGGAGTAATAAAGGAAGAAGGTTTGGATAAAAGTAGGAAGGTTTGGAGAAATAAAGAGAGAAGGTTTAAAGAAATAAAGGAATAGGGTTAGGAGAAATAAATGGAGAAGGTTTGATGAATTGTATACATGCGGGTCCAAACCACATGGTAAATTATGAATTTTATATTTGTTTTATCTCGTTCAATTAAAAAAACTTCTGTTTACGTACAGGGTGTCCCAATAAACATGGAAATTCAGTGACGAATTCGATATCGTCTTTTCAAAAAATTCTTTGATATAGAGTGATACCTATTGAGAAAGCTGTAATCTGTATACGAATGTGTTCTAATTTTGAACGATAGTTCAAATGAATTCGTCATTTTATTCAAGGGCGTGTACAGAAAAAAATCTAGGGGGGGGCAATATTTTAACTGTAAATTTAAAACATTTGGCTTCTATGGGTGCAGCTGCAGTCCCATGAACCATGACAGCTTGGTGAATGGTTTTGAATGTCTTCTTCCATATATTTTATTAATTAAAGACTTTTTTAGTTTATTTCGTAAACAAACTCTTAATTACTAAAATATATTTTACTTACTTTGAAATCAATTTTCTATAAATGACTAATGCATGTTTTATTTGTTAATATTCTCAATTTGTATCAAAGAACTTAACAAATTATGAAAGAATTGACATGTATACCAATCTGTCATGTTTCGTACATTCAGTCCAATCACCATACAAGGACTACTTTATCTCTCCATCAAACAAAACTAGCAGCGAAAGCGGAAAGAACAGCAAATTAATGTTTTAAATATTCGACACTTTTCAGTTTCATGATTTTAAAAGTGTGAAAGCTCTCTGAGTCTATGCTAGCTATGCCCCCCTTTTACAGGTCAGGCAGGGGCACTGCCCCCTTGCCCCCCTGTATACGCCCTTGAGTTTATTCGATCATTATGTGGATGCTGATCATGCTAGTCCATGATCTCTACCCAACAAACAAAAACCCGTGAAGAACACAAGATTATTTGGTTTATTTCACACGAGTGACCCGTCATTATCCCGTGATAATTCACGTGTTGTCGAGGTGATTGTCGACGATTTGAACACGGGTCTAGGACCGAGTTTTTACACGGCGAAAACTTGAGTTTATTTCACGAGATGAACACGGGATTTTTACATGGGAAAATTATTTTTCTCTCATCTACTTTAATTACATTTTTAAAAACCCCGGGAAAGGGGGGGGATACATAATTGATTTCTGATATAGAAATATATTATAAAATATACTGTGTAAAAGTATATAACTATTACAAAATGTTTAGAAACTAAACATTTTAGTTTATATCTTTTACATTAAACATCTTGAACATGTAAACTTTAAACTTTTCTTATCACAAAGTGATATTTCAAGTCTAAATGTTGTTCAACTATGTTAACGTATCCATAATTATATGAATTCCCCTTCCTGTATATATCTAAAATATCGATATTCCAAAAAGGGGTTGTTGAGAAATACAATACAAAATTCAATGTGAAACGTTTCTATACTATGCTCATGCTTGTTATAATCTGAAAAATTTATGTCAGTTGAAATATTTCATTTTACTACAATAAACTTTTAGTTTCTAAAAGATGAGCAGAGACACCAAGTGTTGTGATTTTGCAACTCTGTTAAAAATGAAAGATGAAATTCTTCCCGTGATATCTCAAATATTTTACGCGTGATATTTACAAGAATTAAAATCTAGATAATTCTGGCATTCCATTACTCATGATTAACGCGTTTGGAATATGCGAGAGCTTGCACTGGTATCTTTTCTACGAGCAGAACATGTGAAAAACCTTCGAGAATTGAACTATAGAATTATCTCAAATATAGTACACGTGATAATTACGAGAATTAAAATCTAAAAATTCTGGCATTGCATTACTCGAGCTTAACACGATAGGAATATGCAAGATTTTGCACTGGTTTATTTTGCTACGTGTACAACATGTGAAATAACAGCGAGAATTTTCAAAGAATATTTTCGCGTTTTTTACCCGTGCTGTACACAGGAGGAATCTTCAAGATTGTGAAAAGTAGATTTTCCACGAGTAAAACACAAGGAGGGTACGTGAATTAATCACGTGAATTATCAACCAGTTCTCCATAATGCTAATCTCGTTGAAAACCTGTGTTTTGTTTGTTGGGTAACAGGGGCGGACACAGGATTTAAGTGAGGGGGTGGCAAGATTTTTTAGGAACAAAAAAATTGATAATTGGGAACAAAATTAAAGGATTAGGACAGGGATTTAGGAACAATAAAAAGATTGTTCAGGAATTAGGAACAAAAATATAGGATTAGGACAGGGATTTCAGGTGGGTCGGACACAGTATTAGGAACAGGAACAATAATAGGAACATTAGCAATTTAAGAACAAAAAGAAATTACTAGTTTCTTACGAATTTCTAATTCTAAATTTATCGTTAACAATAACATTTACTTGTTGTCGTTGATTTTTAAATTAAACTGAAGAAAAGACTCAAAGTTTGTGCAGTGTGCCGCGTACCAATAAAACAAAACACAATGTCTGTCCGTATACTTACATCGTTGGTTATAAACTTATATTTATTTTTAACAAGCTAGAAAAATGATTCGATTTTTCAATAAATATTAATTATTATATTTCCATTAAATAAAAAATAATCAAATAGCTTAAAATTGAAAAACACATACGATTTATCAAATTGGGAACATTTTTTGCCTCGAAATCTCAGGGGGGGGGCTACGCCCCTCCCTGAATCTGTCAGGGGGTGGCGAATGTCCCCCCGCCACCCCCCTGTGTCCGCCCCTGATCTCTAATTCCTAAAGTGCACTGTTCGGCGTTTTCGGGGGTGTCGTATCGTTTGCACTAATGATTGATCGGACTAACGTACATTCGTACTAACGTTCATTCGGACTCTTCGGACTAAAGTTTTATTTTAGGGTTAGGTTAGGTTATGACTATTTCTGGGCCGAGCGCTGAGGCTAGGACAGGCTAGGGGGCGAGCGCCGCGGCTAGGACAGGCTAGGGGGCCGGGCGCTGCGGCCACAAGTGTTACTGATCAGCTGACTTTAGTGCAAAAGTACGTTAGTTGAATCGGACATTAGTGGCAACCGATATAGCATCTTTTCGGGGAAAAGATATCAACGACGACATTTTAAAATATTAGTCTAATTTTACGACTGGATTTACTGAATCATACACCAAGCTGAGAGTACTAGTCTACAGATCAAGGTCGCCATGTTTCTGTGAAAAACAGATTTATTGTTAAATTTTCAACTACTTGGAGTGATAAACAGAAATTTTGACCCAAATTTGAATTTTTCAGTGCAGAATTCCCTAACTTGTGAAATTGTTTTTATTCGTTGTGATTGTAAAAGAGAGGAAAACGCCCATAATGGGCGGGGTAGCAGGGGATCCAACTTCGTCGTAATGGGTTTATATATAAATTATGAGCAAAGCAAGATTTATCAGATTATTTATGGAATTTATTATTTAACGAAAATAAAATTTTGTTTTCGATTATTGCTTCTAATATTTGAAAATTTTTGTTTTTCAGATGTGAACTATGTAAAAAGAATTAATTTCGGCTTTAATGGCCTCAAGTGTTCCTGTAGCAGGGGCGGAAGGTGGAAAAGGGGAAGGAATGGGGGCCGGAGGTAAAGGAGAAGGTGTTCGGGGTGGTGGGGACGGAGTGAAGGCTGATATTGATACATCAGAGGGAGTGAATATGGAAGGAGGGAAGAGTGACGTGCTGGAAGGGGGTCGGATAGATGTATCAGGAGGAGGAGGAGGAGGACTAGGTGTTGTCAGAATGGATGATTGTGGGTATGTACAGGGGGTAGTGATGGGAAAGGGAGGAGAAGTAGAATTCTCCGCCCAGGACGGAGACGATATTCCGGCTCGTAAAAAGACGACGAGCTTTAAGATTACGAACGTATTTCTCTCTCGACCCCCAAGCAACGACGGTGACGAGAGCGCCGAAGATTTGGACGATATGGACGATTCGCACACAGAGGAAAATTTCTCAATAACAGAATTAAGGAATCAAAATTTTCAAAACATAAACTTAGTGATCGAATTGATATAATTTTATATGACCCTCAGCTTAGGAGTAACAAACCATTCTAATTGGTAGACTTTCAATCTTAATGGTGTCAAAATTTGCATAAAGGCTTTGCAACATGCTAAATATTTTACATATATAGATATTTCTTTTATCTTTACTTTGCTGTAGGTGTATAGAGTACAATTGTGAATTGTTAATGAAACTCTCAAGAATTAAAAAAGTTTTGGGGTTATTTTGATTTGGGAATATAACAAGGTTTAAACAGGAATACTAAACAAGAATAAATAATAAATATTGATAAAAGAGTCAAGTTTTGGCTGTTGTTTAAATAACCGGAACTGGGGTCCTAATTTTAATTTCAATACCAGAAACGTGCTGCGTTGTAGGAAAAATTATACGATAAAGGAAAAGATTACCGTTGATTATTAATAATTTTAACTATATAATTATTTCATCAAAAGGAAATTTACGATTTACAATTGTATATATTACTGTTAAAGTTAAACCATTTCTGATCAATCATTTGCAAGATATCTTCGTTTCTACCTTAAAAATGGTTTAATTCTAACGATTTACCCCATCACTGCTGAAGAAAAAATCAATAAGTCACGTGTTTGAGAAACTTGGATTATAAGTAAACAAATGACAAAGAGGATTTATTGATATCTTATGGATTCTTGATCGGACAAACCTATACAGCGTACCGTTGTGAATCAGACATTGCTTTTTATAAGGGGAGAGTAACTTAAAATTGCGTCTTCAGTCCATTAAGCTTGATGGTGAAGTAAAGTAAACTTGATGTTTAAAGAACAACTGAAACTTTGGTAAATTTAATTTTAATTGTATGTTAATCACGTCATAGCTTATAGATCACTGCAGTATTATTTTACATTTACTTCAAACGATTTTTAGTTTTTGTTAAAAATCAAAACTTGTCTAAGCTTTAATATATTTGATAATTAGAATTTCTATTTTAATACTGAGCAAACGTTTCAAAGTTGGATAAAAATAATTTTGTTTTTGAAGCTCAATATTATTTACTTTTTGCTTTATTACTGTTACTTTACTTCTTTTAATTAGTCCGTTAAATCCAGTAAAGATTTTAATGTTTGAATGATTATTGCAACATTTTTTAAGATTTTGTTTATAGATATTATTGAAATTCATTCCCTCTGCCTTTGCTGAAATCACTTTTTCACTAAGTATTGAAAAAATTTTCGGTCAATTTTTTAGGTTTTCCTTTGAGTTGGTGACAATAAATGATTTTTAGGTGAAAATTAATGTATTTGGGTACATTATCATAATTTTTTATTTAAACTTTCTATAATAATTTCCCATTTGAGCGTTGTCTGGGGTTCCATTTTAGATCTGTCTTCTGTTATTCTTATTTTATTAAGTAACATATTATATGTATATATATATATATATATACAAATATTGAAGCAGTTCTATCTGGACATAATAAGAAACTTTTGAGTAAAACCTTTAAATCAAATCAGGATAAAAATGTAAAAGATTGCAATTGTCGTGGTGGAACAAAGAATTGTGTTCTAAATGGAAAATGTTTGAGTAAAGGCGTGGTTTATAAAGCAGAAGTGATGTCAACAGGGATTTGGGTTAGACCCATGAAACATTTTGTCTTGGAAGAAATATATATTTAAACATCTAAAATGTATATTTAAGCTGAAAAAGTTGAAAATACTATATATATATGTACATATATATTACATATATATATATATATATGTATAAGTAAACCCAGGAAGTGTGAATTATAAATTTCTAAAACTAAAATATTTTTGAAGAATGTTTTTGTTTAACTATCCCGTCCGGTCAAAGTTCTCGTGGGGCGTACCTCACTCAACACGAATAAATCTTTCAGGGTGGGACAATCAATCAATCCTTGTTTATTTATAACTCGCCGACTAGACTTCTTAACTCTCTGATTTATTAAACACATGGGGGGGGGGGGTCTTGTTTATTTATAGCTAGCCGACTAGACTTCTTAACTCTCTGATTTATTAAACACATGGGGGGGGTCTTTAGTTTGCAAAATTGTACTTAATTTGTTTGTTAAGTTTACTTTGAACATTTCCTTTTCCTGTAATATCAGCAAAATCGATAAGATTGTGTGTTTTGAGCAATTAAACTGGAATTAACGGCTATTAGAGAAAAATTGAGAAAACAATAAATTCCGCAAGTTGTTTGCTCTTATTTGCAAGTATTTCCTACTACGCATGTTATATTTTGCAAATTGCATTTAATGCCCAAGTTGAGCTGACTTTGAAGATGAAATAGTTGAAAAAGTAATGCGTAACAAAGTAATTTAGTATTCAGGATACAGTTTAGTCCTGACTAATGTTTGTGACGAATATCTACTTGTGTATTGTCCTTGATAGTTTAGTTCTGAGCCACCTTCCGTTCAATAAACTAGAAAACAAACATTCCTCAACTTTTATTGTCCTAAATATAACTCTTCAGAGTATTGATTTTTTACCAACATTAGAATTAGATCAATTGTTCTCCAGCTTGATATTGAGAAATTACCCAGGAGCTGTCGGATATAGCGGACAGTTTATCTAGTCAACTAGAGAATGTAGCGGCTGGAAACCAGGCCGTTAATGGGCTTCCTCAGGTACTGCTTTCCTATTTTTGTGGGTTCTATCCCTTACAATTTTGATATTATATGTAGATCGGAATTTTTGTTTGAAAAAGCCATAATCTGAAATGTCTGAAAGAACATCAGACTCGTACTTTTGTCTTTGTTATTGGCGTATTTGAAGATACATGGAGTGGTTACCCACAAAGAATAAGACTAAACATAATCCTTAATTCTGACGTACTGAAGCTTTTATTTATTCTTTAGACTTCTATATGTGTACAAATTGATTTGGCAAAGAATGTAAAAAGTCTAAAAAAGAAAAAAAGACGGATAAAATTGGTAAAGTCGTCTCTGAAGTCTCATCCTTTGTGGGTAACCCTGTATCCAATAGAACTGGACCTAACCCGTAAATCCACAGAAAATAACGATTATTGCTCTAAAGGAAATATAATTACAAAAGTTTAGACCACTGAGATATTTTTTTTTTTATCTCAATCTCAAACTAGTTTTTTTAGCCGAGGAAAAATCCTGTTATCAAGAGTTGTGTATCCTTCCCGGGACTATCTATAAAAGTTTATTCAGTCAGTGTTGATTGTTTGAGTGTTGTGAGCCTTAATAGGTGTTTAATAGGCCAGAGTTAGACGCTTGGTAAACTTGTATTCAATAGTTACGCCATAAAACATTAAAGTCATTCTATGGAAAGCATTAAATACTTTCTTGTATTCTTGACAACCAAATATTTTGTGTTTAACTTGGAACATAAAAACCGTAATATCTTTTATAACATAGATTTGGATTCATTCCATTTTTATTCGGATCCACCCTTAAGAATTAAATCCGGATCCTGTTTCTTAAATTTTCATCAATTTTTGTTACATTTTTATGCATTTTTGCGTAGTTAACATTCCACGACTGTGCTCTATATTTAATGTAGAAACTCCTAATTAATCACGTTCCTAATCCGTGTAATGCTAGCTTGGGTCTATTTTGGATCGTAATAAATCAATCCTTAATCGTTGAATTTTCTAACTTTATATTGTTTGTGTTCTAGGTTTGGGAAGGAGAGTATTGTCATCCCGGGTTTGGGTTTGTGACCTACAACCAGGTGACTGGGTTTCCGGTCAGCTATGTGGATAATACGACAGGAACTCATTCAAACATTAAAAAACAAATTAACAATTTTAACCGTAAAGTAAATAAGATTTATTAGAGATAAATCTAGATCATAATACATGATATAATATGATTAACATTCTCATAAAAATGTAATTTAAAAGCATTTCCTACACTTTTTCAAAGATTCCCAATGATTTTCAATGATTTTTAAAGATTTTCAAAGATTTTCAAAGATTTTTAAGATTTTCAAAGAGTTTTTAAGATTTAAACAGATTTTGTGAGATTTTTAAAGATTTTATAGAATTTAAAAGATTGCCCAATATAAAATCAAACTTTGTTAAATGGGATGAAACTGGATTTATTTGGATTAAATTAAACAAACGGTTTCTAACTAAAACAAACGGTATCCGATGGTATGCAACGGTATCCAACGGTATCCAACGGTATCCAACGGTATCCAACGGTATCCAACGGTATCCAACGGTATCCAACGGTATCCAGCGGTATCCAGCGGTATCCAACGGTACCCAACGGTATCCAACGGTACCCAACGGTATCCAACGGTATCCAACGGTATCCAACAGTATCCAATGGTATCCAACAATATCCAACGGCATAAAATGGTACCCAACGGTATTTATTGGTATTTAAACAGTATTGTATCCTAAGAATTGAGAGGAAATTGATGAGCATGTAGTTGTAAATCCTGACTTTTAATGCTTAGTCAATGGAAACATATAAAGAGCTGCAAAAAATTCCAGAAGAAATTCTGAGTAGAAGCATTTTTCGAAGTGTCTTCATTATAAACAAACGTAACAGTTTTTGATTATAAAGTTAATATCTTCATGGTTCATCTTCTTAAATTGTTAGGTAACCTTTTTTTCTTGAAATATGTATTCAATGTTTTTTTTACAAATACTAGAGAATAAAGATGTAAATTAAGAAATTAAATCATGTTTGAGTGTTTTTAGGCCAACTGCCCATAGCTGGGACGATGGCCGTTATCGTCAACAATAGTGCAGAAAAAGGAACTGGAGTCAGGTAATTTCATAGAGTACAATAGAGACCTTGATACCAGTATTTATTTCATAGAGTTCAATTAATAGAGACAACAATACCAGTATTTAATTCATAGAGTACAATAGAGACATCATTACTAGTCCTCATTTCATTGAGTACAATAGAGACATCAATACACCAGTATTAATTTCATAGAATTCAATAGAGACATCAAATACCATTATTCAATTCATAGAGTACAATAGAGACATCAATACCAGTATTAATTTCATAGAATTCAATAGAGACATCAAATACCATTATTTAATTCATAGAGTACAATAGAGACATTATTACTAGTCTTCATTTCATTGAGTACAATAGAGACATCAATTCCAGTATCTTATTCAAAGAGTACATTAGAGACATCTATACTAGTATTAATTTCATAGAGTACAATAGAGACATCAATACCAGTATTTTATTCAAAGAGTACAATAGAGACATCTATACTATATTCAAAGAGTACATTAGAGACATCTATACTAGTATTAATTTCATAGAGTACAATAGAGACATCAATACCAGTATTTTATTCAAAGAGTACAATAGAGACATCTATACTAGTATTAATTTCATAGAGTACAATAGAGACATCAAATACCATTATTCAATTCATAGAGTACAATAGAGACATCATTACTAGTCTTCATTTCATTGAGTACAATAGAGATATCAATACCATTGTTCATTTCGTAGAGTACAATAGAGACAACAATACCAGTATTTAATTCATAGAGTACAATAGAGACATTATTACTAGTCTTCATTTCATTGAGTACAATAGAGACATCAATACCAGTATTTAATTTATAGAGTACAATAGAGACATCAATACCATTATTCATTTCATAAAGTACTATAGAGACAACAATACCAGTATTTAATTCATAGAGTACAATAGAGACATCAATACCAGTATTCAATTCATAGAGTACAATAGAGACATCATTACTAGTCTTCATTTCATAGAGTACAATAGAGACATCAATACCGGTATTCAATTGAGACTAGAGCTAGAGCTAGAGCTCAAATTAATACTAATTTTAAAAGTACATTTATTATGTGTCTGCATAGAACACGACAAGTTCCAAAAGTTCCAAAAAAAAGTATATTTGTTAAAGTTATAATAGCACAATAGAAAATAGAGACAATACTATTGATACTCGATTAGTAATAAATTTAGAGAGCAAGGGAGTTATATCCCTTCATTTCCTTCACCTTTCCTCCTCTTAAAATAATCTCCTTGTACTTTCTTGATTACATCATTTAATCCTCCGCTTGTAATTAAAGATTCCTTTAAAAAGCATTGAAAAACCCATAAAATATACATATTTTCTTCATATAAAACAAAATTTTAATCGGAATCCGTTAATGTTTTTTATTCAAATGTACAATTCAAATGTTAATTTATACGTGTACTTTACAAATACATTAAGTAGGCAAAGATTAATGTGCATTTTCCGTGCGCGGGGTTTGAATCAGAAACCGTTGAAATGCCGGGACAAAGTAGAAGTTCCTGAAATATTGTTCCCTGTCTCCGCTCCGGTTTAAACCTGATTAATTCCCTCTTAGTCTCTTATTGTATGTTAAATAATTATTCTCATGATTGGAGGAGTCAAATATATTTATATATAGATTGTATACCTCTCTCCTAACCTACCTAGCTACCTGCTTGTTTTAAGTATGGAATTATCCGGGACTGTAAAGTCTCTGTATGTTATACAGCTGATTCTGTTTGATCATATTTTACTCTAGTTTAGCACCCACCGCAGTTTTCTCATAATCAAGTTTTACCGTCATATCTACCTATCATTTCCTCTTTTATTTCAGTGAAGTTCCAGTTACTGGGCAACCTAGCCAACAAGATTTCAGAAATAGATTTAAAATTGTTAAAGTTGAAACGACAGAACCGCTAAAACGTGGTCGATGGACGTGTTTTGATTTCGTGGATAAACCTGCGGCCAAGGAAAAAACTACGGAAAGTGAAAAATCAGCAAAAACCGGTGCCTCGAGTACCCGAACGGTAACTGCGGCTGGGCGTGATAGGCCTGGTACAACGAGCCCGAACCCGCGAACCCTGGAAGCCAACAGCTTCTCCTCCTCCGTCTCCGAGGAGAGGGAGATGGAGGGGGGTAAACAGGCCCAGCGTCGAGGAGGGAGTAGTGTACCTCCTGACGCAGGACGAGGCGGGTACACGACTGGAACCTCGTACACGACAGTTCCGCACTCTTTATCCTTGTCCACATCCACTCCTCAGCAAAATCATGCTGTAGCTCCTCAATCCCAGGTACCCTATACATTACCAGAAAATCTTTCTCAATTACTGTTAAGGGGCTGTAGACAGAGTTGTTATTGAATCTTAATTTATAGAACTGGGATTGCAAACGGTACCACTAAATCTCCGTTTTCTGGAAAATTTTCGTGTTTACAAAACAATTAACATCATCTCGCAAGTTTTTTCTCGCTTTTTATTCTTCTTTCTTGTACTATTTTTATATAGTTTGGTTCAAGCAGTTTTAAGATTTGCATCGATAAAAAGTACGATTTTCTTACGTTTTTTTTCTAGTTATTTTAGGTTGCCATATCTTTAAACATTTTAATTTATCAATGGAAATTATTCAACAAACTTAAGAATAGAATTTACATTTGTTAAAACGACATCCTATCACTATTTGATTTGAAAAGCTCATCAAAAGATCGATTAGTATAAATCGATGTTAAATGTTGTGAACAAATTATTTTGCCATGTATTTCTATTTCTTTTCTCGATTCTACAGAATCTTAACTCCTTTCTAATTTATGTTTTTAACACCCTTTAGGTCCAATCTCCGCACGGTTTGACCCAGATGATCGGCCAGGTTATTCGGCTTCCAGACGGTCAACTTGCTCAGGTAAATATTGTTTACACCTATTTCAGAGATCAGAAGAAAAAATACAACTGTAATAACTTATAATTAGAATTATTTCTCCCCTGTTGATTTAGATTTTCCTGCATTGATTTGATTAAATATTTTTTTAATCTCTTTTATGCTTCATTCCTATTATGCATTATGTCACTTATTTTTGTGGTTAAAATCATTTTAATAATCATAAGAATCATGTATAAAACAAATTCTACCACTTTTCCGATGTATTTTATACTTTGATACTTGAACAAACGCATCATTCATTATTATACTGATATAGAAGCCAAAAGTAAATATTTGAATGTGATAACTGTCATGCAAACCTTTGAAGTTATCCTTGTGTGTGTCTTAAGTCAACTTTACCAGTAATGTTTAATTTGCGATGATAGCTGAGCGGTTATTTAAGATGATTTTTTTCATATCATTCCACTGGGTAAATTGTTAGATTGAGGGGAGGGGGAATATTTGTTTTATTTACGTTATTTGGCGCAACGCAGGAAAAATTTTTTTTGAAAAAATTCTAGAATTTTTTAAGTTTGGGGGATGATTTTTGATGAGCTAGGGAAAATAAATGAAAAATTGGACTTCAAAAAGCAAGGTTTTAGATACTTTTAACCCCAATTCGGCAAATAAAACCCCCAGGAATAACTTTTTGGGAAATTTTTTTTTTCCAAAGGGAGAGGGCAATGATATTATTAGAAAATATACACCCTTGAATAAAGAGGGAAGGGAGAAAAGATAAACATTTTTTAATTTTAAAAATCGAAAGAACGAGGAAAAGAAAAAACTATAAATACAAAAAATAGGAAGACAACAAGAAGTAAAAATGAGTTCAGAAATGTTTGTACTTCACGATAAAATTAATTAAAGTAAACATAAAACTTGATCTATTAAAGAACAAACTCCCAGTTTAATTTGATAATTGAATAAACAGGAATTTATCAGATTGCTTATCTTTCATCTGTTCAGTGTAATTCAAGGTCTTATTAAAACCCAGAAGATAATAAAAATATAACTAGCAATGAAAGCAACCGGGCCCTCCGATATAAAAGCTAATTTAAAAAGAAAGGGAATTTGCGTAACTAAAAAATGTTTAATTGACATTGACATGTTAAAGCTTAGTTTGCATACTTCGTATTTGAATTAAAAAATGTAGCTTTTGTTTTGTTAAATATAAATACTGTTTCAGCTTTGATAGCAAATTGTTGATCTGCTGAACTATTTCTATTGCTTAATTATTTATTAAAAAAAAAAATGACTCGTGTTACAAAATTGATTTGTTGACCAATGATTTTCTAGGTATCCTTGGCTCCTTTTCAGTCCTCAGGTCAACAGCAACAGCAGCAGCAGCAACAGCAACAGCAACAACAACAACAACAACAACAACAACAACAACAACAACAGCAGCAGCAGCAACAGCAACAGCAACAGCAACAGCAGCAACAACAGCAACAACAACAACAGCAACAGCAGCAGCAGCAACAACAACAGCAGCAACAGCAGGAATATATATTTATCAAATATGAATGTATGTTCTTTCATTTTTCTCTTACCAACGATTGGTTGAAAATTCCATAATTTTGTTGAAAAATCATTATTTTCTCTAGTATTTGAGTAATGTTTATTGCGAGCACTAATTGTTAGATGTTATTAATGCTGAAAAAATTGAGGGGGGGGATTATATAAAATAGATGTTCTTGATTATTTGTTTACTTGTCTACTTGTTCTTGAATAAGGTTAATGATTTCTCGCCTCAAATATAAATCTGCATCATTAAAAATAATTTGTTTGTCTGGTTTTTGCAAGTAGTTCATCTGTATACTGCAACTAGTAGAAATCTGTCTGTCTATCTGCAGTTCTTTTTAGTTTGCAACCCTGGCTTGTCGTAGTATTGGACAAATTGGACTACTAGATTTTAATTCGTTCATATCCAATTTTTTAAATTAGTGTTTTATAGGTTTTCTGTTTTTTGTTGTTGTATTGAAGATGTTAATTAGTTTGTTTTTCAGCACTCTTCATCTTTGTATATATTTTGACTTTACTTCTTTGATTTGTCTTCGATTCGTAATTTTTTTTAAACTCTCTAATATGTCGTTACTTTATGTTGAATTATATTTATTTATGGACTTCTTATGTTTACATAGAAAATGCATATTTTTTCTAGCAATTATTATTTTTTAGGTGTCGTACTTACCCCTTTACATTGATTCATGAATTTTAGGTTTTTTTAAAACTAAAAACTAAAATTATATAATTTTTGTATTCATTGATATATATTTATTTTAACGATTTTTAGTTTTTTCTATGGCCAATACCAGATACGAAGAGCTTATCTTTTAATCGGAATTTTGAGTTATCCTGGCCAATTGTTTACCTTGCTTTCAATCCTTTCTTAGATTCTCCCAAGTAGGTCAAACCTTTGAAAAAAATATTCAACTTCTATTACCCCCCCCCTCCACTCCCCCCGACCTCGCCTTCCTGACAGTTGCCGGCTTTGAAGCCCAGGCCAGATTACTAAAATTGAAGGAAAAGAGTGAATGCATGAAAAACATGCGTTGACTAATAAATTTATTGAGTATATGTCTTTAGTAAAAAGACATTAAATGCTCGTATTAACTGTTTTAAATAATGTTAACTGATCAAAACCTGATATACATTGTTAACTGATCAATACCTGATAAAAACATTGTTAACAGATCAATACCTGGAATACAGTGTCAACTGATCAATACCTGGAATACAGTGTCAACTGATCAATACCTGGAATACAGTGTTAACTGATCAATACCTGGAATACAGTGTTAACTGATAAATACCTGATAAACATTGTAAACTGATAAAAACCCGGGATACAGTGTTAACAGATCAATTACTGGAATACAGTGTTAACTGATCAATAGCTGGAATACAGTGTTAACTGATCAATACCTGATAAACATTGTAAACTGATAAAAACCCGGGATACAGTGTTAACAGATCAATAACTGGAATACAGTGTCAACTGATCAATAATTGGAAAACAGTGTTAACTGATCAATTCAATGAATACAGTGTTAACTGATCAATACCAGAAATATAGTGTTAACTGATCAATTCAATGAATACTGATCAATACCAGAAATACAGTGTTAACTGATCAATGCCATATTTTTTCCTAATGGTTTGTTGCTAATTTTTGTTGCAAAAATATGACTTATGATTCTGTGATGATTTAGATCTTTAACAGACATTTATTCTTAAAACTCTTTATCCTTCATTTCAGTACCCCCGCCCTCCCCCCACACACATGCATTTAATTAAATGATGATGTTGTCTCGCTCCAAATTGACCTTGACTTATTTCGGCCCCGTTTCTATCTTTATCCTTACTTATCATCATTTTGTTGGGGCGGGACAATGTTGGGGCTTTGATAGGTACGAGGGGAAGAGGTATTATTTGGAGTTAACCTTTAGTTTGAACTTTATAAAAAATCTTTCTATTTCTCAGTAATATTAAAAGTATAACTCAACCAAAAATGCATAAATCTCTGATTTTCCAAGATCTATGTTTGTCTATGAAGTGTAAATACTAAATAGAAACAAATTCATGAAGTTCCTCTGAACATGCTTTAAACTTCTCAGATTACAGTCACTGAAATATTTCTATTTGTACCTTTCAGATACGTTTAGATTTTAACTTCTATATATAAATTTGGCTTGTCTAACTGATTGTTTGTATCCAATAAACGTCAAAACGGCTTAACCGATCGGGCCCAAATTTTTTGTGGGACATCACGTGACCACAGGGAAGGTTTATGAATGATAAAAAAATGTGTTTTAAAGGTTTTTAATTTTGTAAAAAAAATTTAATTCTTGAAAATCCGCGAATTTTTTTTTAAAAATCCGCAAAATTTTTTTCTTTGTTATAAAATGTAAACAAAAAGAACATGTTCACAATTTAAATAGATAAAAGCCTAGTTTTCAAAAAAACACTAATCGGCAGCCAGTGAATTTTAGTGTTAGTTAATTATAAAGAAAGTTTCTTATGATTTATCTGTTGAGTAAAATCTAAAAAATTGTAAAACGAAAGTTAATGTATAATTTACTCATTGAATGGAAGCCCTAGAAATGTGTAAGTTGTAGCCATCGGATTTAACTTTTTATAGACTTTTTCGTCATACATTCTTTTAAACGTTTTCTTATTTTATATTTTATTTTCTTAAAAATTATTGAAATATTTTTGAAAAGAAAAAAATAAGAAATGATCAGAATTTGTTTTTTATTGTGTCTTAAAATTTTAAAACAAAAAAGGAGGCTCTAATAAAAAGTGTCAGTTGAAGCAAAAAGAATGTAAAAAATAGAGATTGACTAATATTTCTTAAATAATAAAATTTTAAAAAAAAGTTTGAAAATAAGATTCGTCCAAAAAGTTGTTAGTATAAAACTCGCCGTTTCTGGTTTCTTAGAATGTAGGGTTAGCTATAATAAAAGTCTTTCTTGTTTTGGTCAAATAGATGCATTTTTTACAATTTTTGGTTTGCTTGCGCATTTAAGAATAATTTTTGGTTAAATAAGCATCTTTTCTGGTTAAATTTGTTGTTGTCAAAATTAGTATTAATATTTATTTTTAACGCGATGAAACAATTTTACAGCTTCAAAAGATTTCAATGCACAGCTATAAAAGGATAACTAGTTCATTTTTTTACCGCCAATTAGTATTTGAGTTGAAGTCTGAAGGCGTCTGTTAGCATTTTACGCATCCTGCAGTTTGTCTGGGCCTGAACAGTTATCAATTTTATGATAGGCACAATCAAATCTACGCATATTACGCATATTTCCCTGGAGCCATTTACTGCTTCAAAAAATGTATTTCTTTGGTTAATTTTCATTTTAAGCCTGTTTCCTTTTGTTGTTTTTTTTTCATTACATTTACGTAAATCAACATTTTTTACGCTGACTTGCGTACTTTATTAAACACGGACGCAATACATTTCTGGGGTTCATTATCTGACTAATTTAGGGGGACTAGGGAACGAAAAATATTAGGTATGGCTAATTTTGATTTATTATAAAAAATGCGCGTATTTTCAGATATTTTATTTACTTTTGGTTAAGAGTAATCCCCTCCTATTCCCCTCCTATTCCCCCCTAAATCCCTGCGTAGACTAGACCCCTGCGTAAATCCATGTGTTGGATGTAGACCCAGTATACTAAGAACACTTCCACACCATTCACCTCCAAAACCAGTTTCAAAACATACAAGTGACGCTTTTATGTGAAGAATTGTCGTGGTTCTAAATGCGTCAGATTTCAATGAATTGAGATTTAGCGCCAGAATTTGTACCTTAGGAATAGACAGAGTGAATGACGTTGACGCTTTGCGTAAACTATTTTAAATATTTGCGTTCTTATATCAAGGTTTTATGTTTCTTTAATTATGGGTGGGGGGAATGTATAGTTTTCAAACGGATATCTTTGAAAT
The DNA here is from genome assembly GCF_000591075.1 of Eurytemora carolleeae. NCBI lineage: Eukaryota > Metazoa > Arthropoda > Copepoda > Calanoida > Temoridae > Eurytemora > Eurytemora carolleeae. The sequence goes on from NW_019396200.1 coordinate 162,803, forward strand.
GAATTTATGACACTTTCGTGCTTGATTCCATGGGCGGATAATTATATTTTCTTGTAAAGTCATCCCCCTCTCTTTTCCTATCAGAAGTTAGATATGTTGGGGTAAAAAGTATAGAAAAGGATACAAAAACTTGCCTTTTAATGTCCGACTTTTTTTTCCCCCCCCCCCCCCAGATCATTTCCCTTCTTTTCTTGGTAGTAGGGGGGGGGGGCTGATTTTAAATTCAAAATAGCTACACATTGGGTCTGTATGCTGGTAAAGTCAACTCCAATCAATGGTATTTTTTTTTATTTTTTTATTTGTTGCTAAATATACATACGGATACAGGGTTCCTCAACTGCCGGACAGTCAGTGGTACTACAGCCTCTACCTGCAGGCTCTAACCTAGCTAATATACCACACCAGGAATACCAATATAAACTAGTTTTAAATCTAAAATATTTTTGAGCCTTCCGAATTGTCACATTTGTGTTCTTACAAAATTTTTGTTACCAATGTTTCACTTTTGTGTAGTTACCAGATTGTCGTTACCAAATTATCACATGCCCGAACTTACCAGATTATTATTTCCAAATTGTCGTTACCAAATTATCAAATGCCCGAACTTACCAGATTATTATTTCCAAATTGTTACCAAATTTTTGTTACCGAAACCCCGTTACCGAATACTCGCCTTTCACCGCTATCACACTCAATCCCTTTTGTGTTAAAAATCTGCAAAAAGAAATGCATTTTATATCTTAATCAGAGCTTGGAACTTTGTAAATTCCCTTTTTTAATCATTTATCCGTACTTTAAATAAACCGCCGGATAAAGTTTTTCTATGTTAGATATCTCACAAAGAAGCTGTTACCTATTAAAACCAAAAAAAATCTGTTCTCGGCCCTTGAAAAATCACAAAAAATGAGACACGAATTAAGCAGTTTAAATTAAAAGGTTTTTAAGATCAGCGCTTTCCATGCATAAGTCTCGACCTATTTAGTATTTAAACAAATGATATGGTTTCTAAATATGGTTTAATGTACCTTTTGGCACTTAGCAGCTTGTATCTAAACTCTGTTTAATGAAGTGTTGTCGGTCTGAAACATGCAATGTTGACCTGAGGAGATTGGTTTCGAATCACACAGTCACAACGTGTATTTTGCTTATCCAAACCTGTCTCAAAATCAGATTTGTTAACTAACATTTCTTTTATTTTTTTTTCATTAATATTTCAAGTTAATTTAATATTATAAATTATTTGAATAATTACGATATTTCAGTCTAGTCGGAGATATAGCGGGTGTCTGGTTAATTAAATTGAAAAACGCTTAACCAAAATTATCTCTGGTCTGTGTTATTCAGAATTCAAACTTTTCTTGTTGATTTAATTGAATTGTAACAATTTAAAATAATTTGATATTATAAGAATATTTCTTTGATAGTGGACCTCATGGTTTTTTCTAAACTGTAAGGGTATTAATACATAAATTTTTTTAAAGATAAGTCCCCCACAGTTTAAAATCAACCCCCTCGGCCCTCATTCTTGCCCCAATAAAATAGATTTTTAAAGCGTAGCGAACAATGTATATAGATTTGTATAGTCAAATCTAAAGATTTGAAGAAAAAGTTAGGTTTGAATTAAAAAAAATGTTAAATATTGGTTTCTATAGCAAGTTATTGTTAACTCAGCCGGACAGATACTTGTCAGCGGGCCAATAGTTCCTCAGCAACAGCAGCAATCTGCTCAACAGCAAACACAGCAACAACAACAGCAGCAGCCAACTACTGGACAAACTCAGAAGCGTGTCAGTCAAACTCAACCAGCTGGCATGCAGATTCATCATTCCCAACAGCCAGGGCAGCAGCAGCAGCAGCAGACTGCACAGCAGCTGCATCACCATCAGCAGCAAAGTATTCAGAAAGGTAAGAAGAAGATCCCGAGGACGTATCAGTTTCAACAAAACTTCAACAAGCAGTCTCGAGGTCATCATGGCGCAGGTAGTGTATAATGCCTCCACCCCTTTCATCTAGTCATTTCATTCATAGTTCTTGATAATGCACTGGTCGGGGTTTAGGCTTAATGGTCTTTTAAGGTTCCTAATTGCATTAACTATTCCGGTCGGAATTTAAAAAAATTTAAACTGAAGTTTAGCATTTATAACTTGAAGTTATGAAGTGAAGTTCAGTTTTAATTGCATAGACCAGGTTCGTTCATCTGCACGTTTTGGTAGCCATGCAAGTAGGAGAACTTCTAAGATTATACTCGATGATCTAATAGGAAGGGATTTTTTATTGACCTCCCTTAAATCATTCTGGTTGCAAATACATTCAATTCTAACGTCAAAACAATTGTTTTAAGCCTTTTCTACGTTTTTAAATAATTTATTTTAAATATCTTTAGAATTCATCTTTTTAAGAGAGGAATAGGGTATTTTTAGACAAGATAGACAAGGATAATTTGGGTTCATGTAAGGACATTTGGGTTCATGTAAGGGAATCAAAGTACGGTAATTAACTGATTAACAAGGAGGGATATATATAAATATTGATTAACATGAAGAAAATAGATTAAGAAAATATGGACTGCACTTCATCTGTCTGAGGTTGGTATTTTATCCGGTGGTGGGGTAAAAAGTACTTATATAGAGTCTATGTTATAATCATTTCTTTTCAAGGTTTAGAGTCATAAATAAAGCACTAGCTTCATTTACTCTCATCATTATAAAACTAGGGTTTACATTTTGAAAATAAACTTGGTTAAAGAAAAATCGGAATTTATCTTAAAAGGCAAGCAATTTTACCAACAAATAGTATTTCAGAACATAAGTTATGTTCATTGTTTGATAAAGTTCATAATGTGAAAATTGTTGATCTGAATTAAAAATTTAATTATTGCTTATGAGATGACAATTGAGTTTTCTAAATGCAACCTCTACTTTCATTTATTCTTCCATCCTTAACTTATTCAAGCACTCATCTACGCATCTTCATCCAATCAGCACTCATTTCCTTCATTCGTAAGTGTTGAAGGCTAACCCCCGGTGATCGTTTACGCCATGCTACTTATGATCACTTCTAAACCGTACGTACACTTTCTCATTAACACTACTTTCGGGTTTAAGGTAATTGTTACGCTATGCATTGAAAATTTGATTTATAACAGAATAGAACTTACTTTTCAAAATCAAGTATAATAGATTCAGCGAGGAGGTTTGTTGGAAGATTACCAATTCCCAAGTTTTTTCCAAGTTACCAGGGGGTTTCTTGTCTGCAAATTTTCTTTAAATGTATATTTCAGAAATATGAAACCTGGCAAAAGATCCCTTTGGATTTGAAAAAGTTCGAAATTTTTTTTTTCAACTTCCCTCCTCGTTAAAGAAATTCTGTTAAGCTATAGAAATTTTTTCAAAATAAATCATCTATGAATAGCGTTTTTTTCCTGTATCATTTTTACAAGTATATTTCCGTGGATTTCAGTGGTGTGCCGTTTTTTTCTAACTCGGAACAAAACTTTCAAATAAATTATAGGAAAATCGTAATATTTTCACATTTTTAAATGTCGTCTTTCTTATACATTGCTTTGGAGCCAATTACTAAATATAATAGAATGTTTTGTTCCATTTATAACTTAGTTTTATGCAGGGAGGTTTTAATTTCATCTAAAAGTAGTATTTTTCCCCATCAGGGGTGCAAGGGTTCAATGCTAGGGTTGACTTTTTGTGCATGTAGCCAAATACTGTTAAAGTTGTTTGAATTTCGGTCCTATCAGATCCTAATTCAACCGAATATTTCTGAAATTTTTGTCCATCCTCTGCATAGAATTAAAACTTTCTTTTCGTGGTGATTGGTATTAGATATGTCGAGGGAAGCACATATTTTTGGTTCTAAAGATATTCAAATTGTGTTCAGAAGTGAGCAATAAGGTTTCCAAAAATGATAACTAACTTTAAAAAATGGCGCGCGCGATGAGCGCTGTAACTTTTTCCATTGCACTACATACTGTGAGAAATTCCTGAAAATTTTAGGTCGACGCCTTTTAAAGCTTTAAAAAGTGCTAAAGAACGTATCAATTACTTCTTTTTCAATCAAAGAACTCGGATCCGTTGAAAGTACATTTTTAGCGGTTTTTTAAAATAAACTCAAGTCAAGTTTTAAATGTTTTTTTTAAATTTTCAACGGATTTTATCTTTCTGGACAAGTACGACGAAAATGATATATTCAAGCAATTTATGATTTTTTGAAGGCGAAACTATGAATTATGGAAGCCATCAATTTGAAAAAATGTACAGAGTGAACCTTCAAATCATGAATTTTTCATGGCTCTAAAATTCTATTTAAAAAAATCAAAGTCTTGAAATTCACTCTGTTTGAACATGAACCAAAAATATAATTTCCCTGACTAGGTTAGATCCTTCCCCTACGTTTTTGCTAGAAAAAGGCCATTTAGAAACGAGAAGGGGAACCTAATGATGTCATTTTTTCTACATTTCATTTTGAGTTTTGGCTTTGATCTTTAGGATTCTATCTTCCGTCTCTACTTTTGGATAATGAAGTGGTTTTATGAGAAAAGAGACCTGCTGGAATAGTTTTGATGATGTCAACAAAAAAGTCCTTTGATATTTTATTAAAGTCATGATTATCAAATATCAATTTGTTAATCCATCAAGTCTCTCATTATCACTCTAATTTTTTTAACAATTGATTGTATTAAATGTAATCAAATTTATCTGCACTTCTTGTTTTATGTTTAATTGATTGGGCTAATTATGATCTACGGAACCACTTCGTTATCTATGGACCGAATTTAATGAATTGTGGAGTACGCTGAACTACCAACCACTGAATCCCCGATTCAAATCCTTATGAATCCTTCACTTGGAATTAAGATTTGAACCGGCTTATAAGCGTACTAGCGACCCAGCTCAAATTGATCAAATTCAGTCCCCCTGAGACCGAATTTAAAGAATTTGAGCGGCGACTTAAATTTAAGCCGCGGCTCAAATATGGTTTGTTTCACTTAAAATTGTATTCAATATTTCAAGATCTAAGCCGGCGCTTAATTGAAACCGGTTTTTGGCGGATTTAAGACGTGGCTCAAATTCATTAAATTCGGACACTGGTCATGTATTTGTTAAACTCCGGGTCCCATTAAACCACTGTTTAGGTGTGAGTCAATCCAAGGGTGTACTACAACAAAACAAACCAGGACAAACTTCTCACCAGAATCAGCAGCAGGTCCCATAATTTAAAAAATAAACTAGTCATTTTAGAATTTTTATTTCTTAATTTATAAAGGGCCACTGGAAGCGTGAATGGCGGGGGGGGGGGATATTTACATCTTTATAAAGTTGTTTAGAACTTTAAAAGTAGCAATATGAATAATATTTTGTTTAGCATCCGAAACAACAGCAGCAGATGTCTACTCAACCTAGTCAGCTCAAACAGTCGCAACAGCAACAGCAACAGATACCGGGACAGCATATACAAGGGCAACAGCAAATACAGACGCAACAGTTGTCAGGTCAACAACAGCAAATGGTAAATCAACAGATTCCAAGTCAAGCTCAGCAGTTGACAAACCAACAAGTATCTAATCAACAGCTGTCTAATCATCAACAACAGCAAATAACTGTGCAGGAGCAGCAACAACAACAGCAGCAGCTAGCCTTTCAGAAGCAGCAACAACAGATGTCCACCCAACAGCAACAGTTATCGAACCAACAGCAGCAACTACCCACCCAACAGCAGCAACTGCCCACCCAACAGCCGCAACAGTTGCCACCTCAGAAGCAGTTGCCAAGTAGTCAACAGCAGATAAAATCGCAGCAACAGCAACAGCCACATATATCCAGCATAAATCCTAGTAATCAAGCACAAACCGGTTCTCAGTTCTCACAGCAGGTAATTAGCAGTAATTCAAAAATTTATTCAACAAATTCTTTAATCGAAAAAAAGGAAATTGCACAAAAAAAACACTACCAAAGTTAAACATGCCCGCTTTTAAAAAAAGCAAATATATAAACTTTGCAGAAATTAGAAAGAAATTTATGTTTTCAGAATTTTGAAAATAGCGTTTTGGTATTTGATTCAAACGTTAAAAAAATAATAGATAATTTATAAAAATAATAAATGCCGAGATTTATTACCGGGAAAAAATTGTCATCCTTGCCAATCCATAAATCTTCCCTATGGGCATATAAGTGGCCTCAAAAAATTTGGGCCCGATCGGTTCAGTCGTTTTATCGTTAATTTGATACAAAAAAATTATATATAAATGATGTTAAGGTTCCTGTGGTTGTACCATTACAGAATCGAGCCCCTCCTCCCTCCCAGCCCTCCAACCAGCCACGCCCTCCGGTTGCATACGCCTCCCATCCTCATTTAGCGAGTACAGGGGCGGGAACTGGAAGTATAGGAGGGGGCCAGGGGTACCTAGTGAACTACGCCCCTGGTGCCTTCTACTCTGGTGAGGGTGAGGGGCTGGTGGAGAGGTTGGAGGAGATCTCCCTCCTGCAGGACGAGAACAAGGATGGAGTTCATGAACCAGACACAGAAAGGTAGGAAATTGTTTCAGTAGTCGAAGAAATTTAAAGGAATTGTCAACTTTATTTGAAATAATTCTTAATTTAAAGCAAAAAACTAAAATAAATGTTTATTGTCATCCTAAAAATGTATGACGGACAAATTTCCTTAAATATACAAATTTTGCTAATTTTTCATTTGTATCGACGTGTCGGTTTCAAAATTCAGAGGATGGCATTTTGGATAGAAACAAAACCAAGGTATTTCCATTTTCGGTGATTTAATCAGGGTTTATTTAAAGGGCGGTATTGAAAATCATTAATTACTTTGAATTACGTTGCCAATTTCTTAAATGATTTTTAGGAGTTAAAAATATTCTTGGAAAAAATGATTTTATTTTTTAAAATTTTACTGTTTATTACATTCACCGTACGGCTGACACCTGAGTACCAAGAACAAAATACAAGTTTTTCTGACAATTTTATAGCTCCCCTCCCCCTGCGGTCCATTTTGCTAAATTCTAAGTATTTTCAAATCCGAATTTACCCTAGACAAAAAGGCTAAAAGCCCCGAAGCAATGTATTCCTCCCTTAAACCATATCTTCAGTCAAGGGCAGAAAGACTGCCCTCATTTCAAATGTTTAAATATCATTCATCGTTCCTAGCTCTCCTCTTATCCCCCCCCCCAAACCTCCTTAACCCTTACCTCCTAACCGCCCCCCCCCTCCATTTCCATATTTGTCTACTCTTTTTGTATTCTTGCATGAGCGTCTAATAAATTTGGTTTAAATCTGTGGGATTTTATTTTACAAATAACGGTTTAATATCAGTCTTGTACATTATATTCAATCGTAATTGATGAACAATTATAGTTTAGAAGTACACAAAAAAATCGAGAATTAAAAACAAAATTGTATCCCAACATTTGATAATTTAAACAATTTGAACAATTTAAACCTACTACAAACGTTATCTGTAAATATTTTCTTCCTCTGAGTAAAATAATTAACAGGCCGGCCGGCCAGCTCAGCAGATGTAGGTTAACTGATTTCATCAGACACACAAGAAAACATACAAATATTGTATATGTACACTTCCTTTCCAGTTGTTAGTGCAATTTTTAGAGGTCAACGTCTACTTGCCTGATTTAACGTTATTTTAGCCTATATTTACAACTAACAAGCAAACAACATTGCCTTGTTTTATTACACGTCCGCCTACTCTACCTTACAGTTCATTTTTGAAAGGGTAATGAATGATACTAAAATAAAGAGTTAAAGGAACTGGTCGCCAATTCTGAAAAACTCGAATAAATTTTTTAAAGCTAAATTCAATATACATTCTTCTATTGAGTTTGATAAATCATTTAATACTAAAAAGATTGAAAAGATTTGCGAAAAATGTCCCTTTATAGATATGAATAGTTTGGTATCATAAATAAAACCTGATTTTCTACATCAAGGGTTGACCTTCTGNGGGTAGAATAAATGAAAACTGGGCTAATTATCTAGGAATTAAGAGCAGATAAATATGTTAAATTAAAAACACTTAAAGTTAAAATATTTCAATCGACAAATTAACATTTTCACATATACATTATTTACAGATATAAGAAGTAGAACAATATTATCATTATTATTTAATATTTATTATTATGTCTATTTTTGAAAGAAAATTTAAAAGAACGAGTGAAACGTACTGAGAAAACCGAACCCTGTAAAAAGTACATATTTGCGGATGCAGGATTAGGTAGACATCTTGTCTCCATGTGTACCCGGAGTTCTGCTCTAATTCAATCCGTCCTCTCATAGTCAAGTTAACCGTAGCGCTGTAATTTTACCCACGGTCATTCCCTCTTTGCAGTCTGTCTGTTAGTCTGCTTGTCTGCTTGTCGTCTTGTCTGCTTGTCTGCTTGTCTGCTTGTCTGCTTGTCTACTTGTCTGATCGTCTGCTTTTCTGATCGTCTTCTTGTCTTCTTGTCTGCTAGGCTGCTTGTCTGCTTGGCTGCTTGTCTGCTTGGCTGCTTGTCTTCTTGGCTGCTTGTCTGCTAGTCTGCTTGTCTGCTAGTCTGTTAGTCTGCTTGTCTGCTAGTCTGCTTGTCTGCTAGTCTGCTTGTCTGCTCGTCTTCTTGTCTGCTTGACTGCTAGTCTGCTTGTGTGCTGCTTGTCTGCTTGTCTGCTAGCCTGATTGTCTGCTTGTCTGCTTGTCTGCTTGTTTCCTTACTGTCTATCATCTTTACTATATGTTTGTCAATGTCTGATGCATTGATTGTTTATTTGTTCGTTCTGTCTGAATGTTTGATATAAGAAAAGAAAAGATTAGATTAGTGAATGAATATGAAAACCCCCATCTTGTAGAGCCCATACCTTCATCGTGGCTAGAACTACTTTTGTCTTTGTGAAATTGACGCTTAAATTATACAATTTATGTCTATGCTCCCATCGAGTTAAAAGAAAACATTTTGAATTTGTTTTTGAAAGATTATTAAACTCAGACGTCAATTTCTGCCCCTGACTACATATGCATGTTTAAAACTAATATTATTCTAGTTGCAACTTTATCGGGGTTTACAAGTTTTAGCATAGTTTGTTATTATAATAGTATCCGGATAAGCCGGTGTATAGGGATAAAGCTGTCACCCTTTAAATCTAAATTTATAGTTGAATATGTACTCTCATAATTTATCATTTTTATCCTTCTTCACATTCTTCCAAGCTTTCCTTAACTCCATCAAATGTCGTTAAATGTTAGAAAACGATTATGTATATAAATATATAAATTGTATATTTATTTATAGTTAAGTCTTAATATATTGAATACAATTTCATGTCCAATTGTTTGAAAATGTTCTGAATTGCGTAATGTAGAAGAACGGCCGTAGATAGTTGAACTAGGTATTTTGTTGATAAATTTCAACCTCTGTCCTCATAATTAGATAAAAAAAAGTTCTCTATATGTTTCGTATTCTTAATTACAGCAGGACTCCTTAACAGCCTGATTTGATTTAATTTGTTTTGATTTGATTTATAACGTTTTTCTAAACATCGTTTTGTAATTTAATCAACTAATCAAAAAGTGTAAAAACAGAAAATAAAGAGCACATAAAATTGCACTTATTTTACAAAAAGATGAGCATTTCATTCTAAAATTATCACTATTATTAATAATTTTGTCGGACACAAAACTAAGTTAATACTTGTGACGTAAGATTACAGCTGTACTGGGAGACTATGTTGCCATCATTGCACTAGAATTTATTTGCTAAATCTTATCTTTATTTCTTTTAAATATTCTTGATTTTTTCATCTTCCCAATCTATCCGTTATGTTTGTACTGAAAACTAAACAAACCAGGTTTGTTTATTTGTGTGTTAGACGATTGTTAAAATGGTGTGTTAAAGAAAAAAAGGATAGTGTTTGTACTTCAAGAATTTATACTTGGACCCCCCAGATCTTTTAAAATCATAAAAATAATATTTTTGTTAATTATGAAAATTATTAGAAACATCCACACGTTTATCCTGACCTTAATCTTGAATCCCCTTAATCCATGCATTTTCCCCACGTGCCCCCTCCCCCCCAATCATCACCCATCATATCCGAACCTTGAAATTTGCTTCTTAATTTCTAGCAGAAGATTAGTTTTCCTTTCCGAAAACATTTCTCGTTAGACAAATAGTCTTACCTTATCCTTTCTCTTGTTCATAATCTTTATAAATATCATTTTTTAAAGTTTGCAAGAGGGGTGTTGATTTTTGACAGTAGTTCAAAGAATGGATCACTTTTATAGCTTTCCCTGGAGATTGGCGCGTTCTGTTTTTTTTCCATTTCGTTCGTTCATCGTTCTTTATAGACCATTTCGTTCGTTCATTTTTCAATCGTTAAAAAAATTGTTTTCGTTCGTTTTCTCACTGAACGATCATTCAGCAAAATCGTTCGTCAAGTAAAATCGTTAGTTTAGTAAAACCGTTCTTTCAGTAAAAGAAAATAAAGTTTTTTCAAAAGTTTGTTCGAAAAAATGGTTCTTCTAGTAAAACACTCGTTTTTTTATGTTCGAAAAAATCTTCTGTTTAGTAAAAAACGATTGTTTTTTTTTCGATAAATTTGTTCTTCCAGTTAAAAAAACGATAGTTTTTAAAGTTCGTTCGAACGGTTTAAACCGTTTTTTCGTTCGTTTTTTCTCTGAACGATTCTAATCGTTCGTCCATCTTTCGTTTTTTCTAAACGACACCATCGTTAAAGAAAAATTTCGTTCGTTCTCAAAAATTTCGTTTGTCGTCTTTTAAGTATCATTCTTTGTGTGTGATCCTGTACTCTTCAAATCTAGCAAGACCGAAACTAAATATATTCGTTCTTACGATTATTCGTAATATTATTATGGGTTAAAAGATACGCAAAATACAAATTGAGAATATTACTACTGTTAATAAAAACTGTTAGATTTGAACCATCATTCTTAAGAAAATTATAATCTCTCAAAATTAGTATTCTGTACTTTACAGTTCTGATTGTAAATGTACGCAAACATACTTCCCTTATTCCCCTACAGCAACTGTTACTATGTAACAATCACATGTTTATCGCTAACCTTTACTTGCGATTTTTGCGAGTCACCCAAAAATTTATTGGAAAAAAATTATCTTAACTTTGTTTCTCTCCTAAATTGATTTTGTATAAAATTAAAAATTTTCTAAAATAGAAAAATTGGGTTTAAGTTCAGGGTTTAAGTACGAGTAATCCCTGTCCCTAATTGTTTACTCACAGTTTACATGTTATCTGATCTTTACTTTATGCCTCACGAAAACAGAAAACAGGGTTGGATATCTAAATTCCTTCAAATTTATCCTATTCCCCTAGGAAATAAAAATAATATTTGTTGATAACAACAGGTACGAAGGTGTCAATAAAAAATTCAATATTTAATTTTTTTTCTGTCGAAGATTTCATCCATTCAAATTTAAAAATAGGCTAGGTTAGTATCTATTATTTTATAATTGTATGCTTTACTAAATTTAATTTATATTTTAATTATATTATAATTTGATAATTAGACATCAATGGATCATAAAAGATCAGAAATAAGGAAGATCAACTATTTGATGATCTTACCATAAGAAAAGCGAGAAGATCATGCATAGGGGGGGGGGGGTTGTAGTTAATATGATGTTAAACTCTGTCTACTCCTGAGAAAGATTCACCGGGTAGAGTTCCTCTAGTCTCTTCTCACTCCTCACAGTGTAAACAACATCAGACAACACAACAGTGAACACACAACAACACAACAGCAACATAAACTGTTAAAACAACATCATGTCACCACCCCGGGAGGAACCCTTGATAAAACGACTGGCGAGGTCTAGAGCCCTGAATAGTGGAGCTCCTTCTAGAGATGCATCTTTATCTCCAAGCAGAACATCATTTAACGAAACCAATCTCACCCCTAGGTTCATATTCACAAAAAATAGAACCAAAAATTAATTATTAAAGGGAGTGACAGGTAATGTATGGTAGTTGAACTGAGAATGTTGTATAGTGGAGAAATTTCATAGGATTCATTTGAGACATAAAACGTTTTAATTATTTAAAATTACGGAGTTTGTGAGCAAAGTTGACGTTCAACTTATCCATTTGGGTGGTTAAGTTTTGAGAATCGATTTTTTTTTAAATTATTAAATAGCAATTTCGAAAAATGTATCAAAAATTCTACATTAAACTGTTCAGATGTGAACATATTTTTCAATTGAAATTTTCTCACTAAAGCAATATTAGATTCACTTATTTCTTCTTCATCCTTTTATTGAATTTCTTACGCTTTACGAATTTGTTCGCAGATTTCTACAAACTCTTTAAATGTCGTCTTTACAGAAAAACTACAGAAAATAATTGTGAACAATGAGAGATTACAGCAACTAATAACTGAAAATTACTTATTTCCGATGAAGAGTTAATTTTTATTTTCTCAACCTGTTCCTAATCAACTTATTAGTTTACTGTAGAATTTTTGTTAAATTTGTTGAAAAATCGATTCTCAAAACGTAACCCCCCAAATGGATGAGTTTGAAAGTCGATTTTCGCTCAAACTTAGTAATTATACATCATTAAAATGTTTTATATGTCTCAAATCAATCCTATAAAATTTCCTACAGTTCTACATTCTCAGTTCAACCACCATACATTACCGGTCACTCCCTTTAAAGTAAAATTTACGTTTTATCTTGTATGAATGGGGCTGCACCCTTTATCTTTATATATTCGATTTACGGATGTTCCCTTTAAACATTTATCTGATCAATCATTTGTGACGTAAATTTTCTTTTTATGTCCAAAAATGATAATTTCTAATTGTGGTTTCTCTTATGAAGTAACTTACGCATTCATTCAGCAAAGACAATGAATGAAATTTTTAAAATTTAACACTTCAAGAAACAATGAGAAAGATATTGTGTTGTTTTTAAACACTTCAAGTAAGAACATCTTACTCATTACTCAGATGAATGTTTAAAGGGTACCATTGAGAATCTAAAATGCTAATCTACAAATGAATGGTCATTTGAAATTGTGTCTACACTCTACAGTCTCTTTTAATGCTAAAGGAAATGTTTTTAAGGCAAAAATTTTATTCAAAATTTAACAAAAATATTATTTAAGGTTTAACCTTTTCCTTGTTGAGAAAAGAGGAATGAGCTTAAAATTCTTGAATTGCAAATTCTTCTGAGAAACACAGGCCGGGCATATTAGGTCTTACATACAGGACTTGTGTCATCAGATTAGTCAATTTTATATTCCGTTAAGCAATATGGATAATATTATAGTGTTATTTTTTGGATAAACTAATATACTTTGTAAATAAATGAAAAATATGAGTTTGGAATATCATCAAATATATACAAATTTATAAGTATAGACAACAATTATGCAGTGTACAAAGACAATTTGCTTCAGAAGTTGATTGTCAAGCTACTGTTAGATCTTTGCTTTATAACATCATCAAGTACACATGATGTCGTCATCTTATTCCAGAGTTTTATGGATACCCTTTAACATATAAATAGAAAAAAAAACAATCTTTAAAACTTACAGACATTAACATTCATTTGTTCAACAGACGAAAGCGAAAAAACGTATAAATTCTTTAATTACTCTGACACTCTCTGTTAAAGAAAGTGAAAATCAAGATATTTTAAATATATCTGTTGTGACATGGTGTCTTTAGTTACTGGGAACAATGGTGCATTCAAAACAATCAGACTTATTGTCTCTGTTCTGGGTTAAACAATGTTTTATTGTATAATCTACTTGAAGCAAGCTCAATCCTTACTCAGTTTATTCATTTATTTTCAATCAATATGATTTAAAAAAATATTTTTATGAAGTTTATATTTTATATTTTGCGAATATGGATTTAAACCTAGATCATCCAGCCAGCCCCCAGCACCTAGTACCATTTACGTCAACCAGCAAAGTCGGGGAGGAGGAGGAGGGGTGCAGTACCTACCCTGCACCTTTGTCTATCCGTTCTCCAGCTCCCTCTCCTCTACCTCCACCTCTATGCCCTCTTTGAACAAGCCAACTATTATTGAGCAAACTAAATTCCATCCCAACCTACCAATGCGTAAACTCTCCAAACTATCTAACCTCTGTTGGGTGAGCTCGGTGTCCCAACCCGACCTTACTCTAACTGTGAACACCCCTCCCACGATGTCCCCCTGCAACTCCCTCCCGACCTCCAGGGCTTCATCTCCTGCCCCTCCTTCTGTATCTGCTAGAGGCTCTCTCTGTGGAGGCCCTTCCCCTGGAGTCTCTCCCATGGGCTCCACACAAAGTGTTTACACGTCCGCCTTTGCGCCCAATGGGTCACAGTTTGTCCAGAATGGATCCGGTTCCAGGTTCAGCTCCCTGTCTCGCAGCTCCAGGTCTCCTCCCAGATCAGATCGGAGAATGCAGGCAGGTACATCTCCTTACGTGTCAAATCAAAACCTATCCCACCATCAGTCTCAGGGTAGTGGTTCAGTTCCTTTAAGTCCTCCACAGCTGAGCGGATATCTGCAGAACCTGGTGATTGTGTCAGGGAACGGATCCTATAATTTCCCTGTTCAGAAAAATCTGAATCGTAATCGTACTTTAAGTGATCATGAGCATTATGATTACTTTGATCAAGGATACCATGAAAACCATGGAAGCCATGGAAGCCATGGAAGCGATGGAAACCATGGAAACCATGGAAACCATGGAAACCATGGAAACCATAGAAACCATGGAAACCATGGAAATCATGGTAACCATGGAAACCATGAAAGTCTTGGAAATCATGGAAATCATTTGAACGATGGAGATCCCAGAAATCATGGAGTTCATGGAGAATATCCTGAGAATAATGGATTTAATAGCAATCCCAGAAATCATTGTAATTTTGGAATCCCAAGTTTTCAAGGAATTCACGGTGGTCAAAATAACTGTGGAAATGAATGCCATGATTGCTTTGGAAACCATGGAAATTCGGGGAATAATGGATTCCACGGAAACCATGGAAATCTTGGAATCTTAGGAAATTATGGGAGTTATGGAAATCATTCAAATCCAGAAAATCTGCGATATCTAAATGAGACTTACAGCAATGATTATGGATTTCCATTTCCTCATGGAAATAATGGTAATGGTGGAGGTTGCATCAATACTGGATATTATGTAAATCAAGCCGGGCATCATGGATATACTGAGCCCCACGGTAACAATGTATGTACGGAAAATATTGGAAACCATGGGATGCCAAATTATGTAATAGTTCCTGACCCAGGGAACTTGGAAAATCAGAAATTCTCGGCGAATCAAAGAAATCAATTCGGAAACTCTGGGAATCATCCTGATTCGAGCAACTATGATCTAAACGGGATACCTCAAGGGTTGAATACCTATAGGGTTAGTCACAGTGTGGCTCAGCCTGCTGATACAGCTGTAACTAATTCCAACCTTCTCTACAAGGTACAGAGACGAAGCACCAGTCCTGCACGACAAAACCCGGAGAAACCTTGCGCTGTAATCCCTCCAAACCAGATAAGTTCAGGGTCTGTTCCGTCCCGTCGGGCTTCTGTCACGTCGGGGGTATTTTTACACCCTCCCCAGCTGGAAATCGTCCTCAAACATCGTGGTTCCAGTGTTCCGCCCCAGGAGGAGAGGTTCCTCCAGGACGAGGAGAAGATGAAGAACGTTGGAACCTGTTGCTCCGACCTAGAACCCAGAGAAAGTATCCCATTCGTCCTGGAAACTTGCAAGATCTGCAATGTGTTCCTACGAGGAGCAGGAGCAGGAGATGATAACCTTCATACCTGCAACTACTTCAGCTACACCCCCTGCGTGTATGGGGACAAGGTTGTGCTCCTCAGTTATCCGGGTGGTGGGAATCCTACTCGGGAGATAAACTCATCCACGGTGAACCAAGACAGCGTGGATTTGAAAGCTTTGCAAGTAAAAAGGTAATTTGAAAACCAAATTCTGCGTGTATGAGAAGAATATGGGTAGGGGGGGTATAAAAACTTTTGAAACAAATAATTACAGTTTTCCTTTAATAATAAGAATAAAAATATCAATTAAATGGTAGAAATGCATTTTATCCGTCCCAGGAGTAAATTCCAAGGACTAGGATAAGGTTTCAAGAAGTTTAGCAAATGCAACCCAACTCAGCACTATTGTATTCCTACGGGACTAATGCTCCCATCTGTCTGCTTATGTCTGGATTTTTTATTTACTTATATTTTTAGCTAATTCGAATTTTTCGTTTTTTCCCCTGGTCTTTTATTTATATTTGTGATTTTTAATGGCTATTGATCTAAACAAATCCGTCATATACGATCTTGTCTTGTTTGACCAGTGACCAGTGACCATGTCTTTTATGTCTACTTTTTGTTTGTTAATGTTTGCCATGTCTGACCAATGACCATGTCATTGTGTTCGCTATTGTCTATCTTGTCTGTCTCTTCAAGAAATTGAATCAAGATCTTCAAAATGAATCAAAATCTTTAATATTTTATTGAGACATTTGAAATCTTCTTACATGTTAAAGCCTGTGATTGATGTGATATTTCAGTTGACCTAAAAGTTGTAATTTGTCAATTTTACCTCCCCCCCCCCCTCCTCCACCCCTTACAAGGACATACACAGAAATAATTTTAGGGAGGGGGGACTAATATGCAGTAGGCAAACAAATTTTTGCCCCCCCCCCCAAAAAAAAAAAATGTTAACTGTAAATTCAAAACATTTGGCTTCTTGGATTCTTAAAAGGTACACATACAATAGTCCAATTACCATGCAAGTACTACTTTATCTCTCCTTCAAACAAAACTAGCAGATAATACAGCAAATCAATTTTTTATGCTCTTCACTCTTCAGTAGAAAATTTTTATAGCTCTGAGTTCTAAGAAAGGGGCTACGCCCCCCTTTACAGGTCTAGGGGGCACTGCCCCCCTTGCACCCCTGTGTACGCCCTTGCCTCCTTATTTCTTCCCTCGTCATATCCTAAAAGTTACCAGAGCTTTCTAATACATTACAGAGGACGCTTTTAATAAAATCAGAAATCTCACCGAAACGATACTTTTCTATTATCTTTTCCTTCGTTTTATTAGGTTTCTTGAAATCTAGATTATACGAATGAAATTATGCGAAAAACGTTCCAGAATGAATACGACATTTTCCCAGATTTTCTGTAATGTAAGACGACATTTAAAATAATCCTTCAAGTCAAAGTCAGACAAATAAAGTCTTAATAATTTAATAACTAAACTAACCCAACCTAACCTACTGGACTTACAGTGATAACCAATAAAGAACGGAATGATTGTCGTCTTTGTCTTCTTTCTCGTCAGAGTTTTAGAATTAAAAGATGTTTTTTTTTATAATATTTTTAATACAATAATATTAACTATTCGGTTTCACGTTCTTTAAAAAATTAACCGAAAATTTAAAGATGAATCGAACGCTATCTGTCCAAATTTTCTAGAATGCCCCAGAAATATGATGAAGCAATGTGGTTGGCACTTATTGCTAGTTGTTTTGTATATCTTACCGGACAATGTATTTTCCCATTAATAATGAAATAACTAAATCATGACATTCAAACTGAAGGCTACCATGAATAATACAATACTTGGAAACCAGTTCAATCCGTGCTTGGTTTTAAAAGTTCAAAAAATATTTGAATTTTGAATTTTTCTGCAATGCAAATTTGTCTCGGATTTTATATTTGTAATTGATGGAGGTTCCTAATAATTTTCTTCCTTTTTATAGGAATTTATTTTTAATAATTTTTTCATACATGTTTTAAATTAATTTTCATTTTAGATTGATTCCTATTATATTTTTTATTTATTATCAGTATGGATTTCAGATCATTGTTTATAAAGGATTTTAATTTTTTTTCTGCCATTTTGTTGTAAACACTTGTTAACTATAAACATTAAACAAACTTTGACCTATATTCTCATAAACAGTATCTAGGTCCGTTTTTAAAATTAAAGGATTATTTTTTACTATAAAGGTGCACTACAAGAAGCTGAAACAACGTACAATTTTGAAATATGATAAATATTTCAGATTTTGTATTTTAAAAATATTTTGAGTTTTCTAAAACGGACCTTAAAACGTTGCCCATTGTCTAAAATACCAATGGAAAAAAAGCAATATTAGATAAAAATTTATAGAAAAATACAGCCGTTTCTTAAACTTATTTTTACATCTAAACATCTATAATGGGGGGGGGGGGTTGCTGTTAAAATAAAGAAAATATGTACTTTTTTGTAAGAGTTCAGCAAACTGCATGCATAGAAGTACGGGAATTTATGCTAAGAAAAAACGTGAACTATAAAAGTACATAAAAATATAAATAAATGCAAACTAAAGCAATTCTGAGGGCTTCATGTTTAAAACCTGATATTAATATTTTTCCATTTTTCTTCTGTAATAGTTAAACTTTGAGTCAATAACCTTAAATAATAACAGAAGACTGGTTTTTAAACCATGGCAGTTTCCATGATAATATTGGGAGGGTGAGTGCCCCCCCTCCCCTCATCTAGGCCGATAGTGCTTTGTTTAATGCAGAAAATATTCATCTTCTTAGTAAAACAGTCCATGCATAATACGGTAAATAAAGAGTTGGTGAAAAATCAACAGTTCCATTATATTAATATCTTACAAACAAACAATTTGTTAACTTTATTTTTTACCATTTATTTGCTAATTTGCATCCTTCGTTAAAATTAATATATTGATACTTAATTCAGCCTTTAAATATAAAACATTTTAAATAGTTTTTTTTTTCAGAATGTTATTTGCAGAAAATACTTTTATTTTCTTTTTATATTTTCAAATTGACACTTATTCTAAAATAAAAAGAAGTTGTAAATGTTTGACTGCAGTACACACTACACAAAAATCCAATCCAAGGCAACAAATTAAAGATCAGAAAAAGAAAACGTTAAAGGTCAACATTTTGGAGTTCACGTTTTTCTCAAAATTTTGACGGAATGTTGTACAACAAAGAACAATTTTTTTTTCTTTTGACTAAACTGAAATATCAAAGTCATATTTTTTTTTGTATAGAAATTGGAAGCATTTTTGTTGAAGTACCATTAAAATTCCTTATTCCAAGTTTTTTTTACAGTTCAAAAATTCATAAAGTGTTTGTAGACATAGATAGAAAAGGGAAAGAAGAGGACATTGTGAAACAAAGAAAATGATTTATCAAAAAGATTAATTTGGATGTCAGTCTTTATTTCATTAATTCAAGGATTTCATGCCCTGAACGAATCATGACCTCCTCTTACCCCCATCCTCCCCCCTAGCCTCCTCCTCTTAGCCTCCTGGAAATCCCAGGTTTGGCCTCGAGTCTTGAAGTTCTTTGAAGACAAGTCATCCAGAAATAGTTATGCAAACTTTTTGCTGGATTTTTCTCAGAAATTTGTTCTGAAAAACATCTTGTTTAAAATCACAAAAAGAAAAAGATACGAAAAAAACGACTTCAACATTAATTTAGCTTTCCTCTTATTTTAGAGGTTAAGCAAATTAAGTTTTTTTTTCATTTTGAAATTTTTGACTGAAAAGTTGACAAGTATTTGATAAAAAATTACCTTGTCTTTGTTTACATACTTTTTGTTCTCAGGTGTACATTTAAAAAATAATTTTTTGTAAAATTAATTTAATGTATTTTTTATTTTCAGGTATGTTTTTATAAGAAGCTTACAATCTTCAAACCCGGTTTATATGACCGGCCAAAAGTTTTGGTCTAGTTATTTACTTCAAAGATTTTTAGACAATTATTTCACTTTTGAAGATTTTTGTTTACATTCTTATTTGTCTTGCACTTGTCTGCGTTGACCTAGTTTTGTCTGGAGGATTTCAAATAGAGGCTCTTCGAGGCTGTAAACCCTACACGGTCTTTCTATACTTTCCTTTGGGGGCATTAACCCTAGGCTTCCTGTAATCTTGTCCCTTGTATCCTCCTGAGGCCAATAACCTTTTGCCTCTAAAAATATATTTAGGTTAAACCCAAAATTTTCCAAAAATATGTTTTCCAAGAGATATATGTTTAAAATTCTCCAAATCCATAAAAATGTCAAATTTTTGTTTTAGATAAAAAGTTTTTTTTTAAATATTTGAGGTAAACTGAATTTTCATTCCTTATTTTTTTGGTAAAATATTAAATTAACTTTTTTTCTGATCAATATGCATCAAATTTTTTGTGAACAATTACTCACATTTGTTGTTTTGATTTTTTTTTAACAATGTTCTTTTTTACAATTTTATGAATTACAAAGTTGTAAAAGGATATTCTTAACAGTTAGTCTACAGCAGTAAAATACTGCTTGATGATCTCATTCAAGGCCAGGCATGAGGCCCCACTAGGGTTTGCAATTCTCATGTTTCAGGGAAAAATATTTATAATTATGAAATATATTTTTTGAAAAATATATTTTATCTTAAAAAAAAGTTGCTTTCAAAATTTATTTTACCAATATCCATCCCTGGAAGCTGGGCGCCAGGCAGTCTGTTCCGTCTGGGCCTGTCTGCGCATGCTTATATTGCAAACCGGTCCTCCGTACTGCACTCTGACCTCGTTTCCTTGTTTGTACTTTGCCTTCCTGGGAACTATGCCACCGTATTTGATCCTTAAAAGACCGGCTCCTGTTATTTTGTCCCCCAACTTAAATCTACATCTTTCATCTTTCTGCTCCAATTCAAACCTGCAAATTTTTTTGCAAAAAAAATCGCAATGTTTTTCTGCAATAGGATAGTTTGCATTTTCTAAATATCGGAGAGGGGTCGGGGTGGGGGGTTCAGTTCATTACTTAAATATTCTAAATACCGGGGGGAGATATGCAATTAGAACTAAGTAAATTTTCTTATTTTTCCAAAAATATTTATCACTGTCCGTATTAACATTTTTTCGGTACTATCATTTTAGGTAACCTTAATTGACAAGTCCTTTACTGGTTTCTTTGGTATTTTTCTTGCATGGTTTATTAGATCCATAACCTACCAGATTCCTAATTCAATATAGAACTGGGTAATTTCCTAGTATACGATTTTTGGACCCCCCCCCCCAGGCCCTCCCCTCCTATCAATTTTGTACATGGGTGTGACAGGAAGTTTCTTAACTTAACCTAACCCGTGGCCGCAGCGCTCGGCCCAGAAAGTATCTTAACCTAACCTAACCCTAAATAACAAAAAAATAAATAATAATAAATTTGCTGAAAAATAAATGGTCATGTACTAAATATGTAGCTGGGGGGGGGTCCAAAAATCGTATACTAGAACAGACCCTAGAACTGGGATGTATATGTATAGCAGTAACTCGTCCATAGGCTGATGATGAAGAAAGTAGAAGAAAGTAGAACCTAACCATTTCAATTTATTTCTCGATGAATCGAGAAATTCCTGGGAAGTTTACTAAACTCCAAAAATTAAGAATTTTATGCATTTTTCTTTGCGCAATCTTCCGTTGCTAGAAGGCATTGTTTATAAGAATTTTGTGGTTATGCAGAGATTCTGCATAAATTTGTTTTGTGGCAGAGATTAACATTAATATATATATCATATATTTAGAATCGTGAGTCACATAAGTAAAAAGGCAAGTTACATAAAACAAAATTTTTTTGCTACTTTGATCAATCAATACTTATTTGTCAAACATATGTTGCATTTTGTCACAATTTTTGGTCTTTGCGGTCTTCTGATCTACCATTTAGTTGCGAAAAATAATTCTTGATTTGTAAACAATTTGATTTTCTTGTAAATTGACTCGCTCACGTTTATATTTCCCGAAAATATTTTGTCAAATTTGTTTAATCTAATATTATTTGCTCTGAATCGCGTTATCTTGATTCTTGATATATCAGCACTTATTTAACTAAGATATAATTAAGATAAAATTATTCCGAAGTATGATACGAATTTGTCCTTCAAGTGAGAACTTGGCAACATATTTTTGTCAATTATTTATTTTTATATCGTCTAGAAGACTAGAATGCCCTATTTTTTGTTTGTTCAGAATATCCAATAGTCATGAAATACATGTATTAAAGATCCAATAATGGAAAAAAAGTTATCTTCGAATATCTTCAGGATGAAAGGAGGAGAGGGGGAAACTAGTTTTTACTTGATTTTTTGGTATCAATTGACATCTTTGTTTGTTAATGTTTTTTTTTAAGGTTGGCTATGGCGATATAAATATAAAAGTTTATTTTGTCCGACACAACCAAGAAAATTTAAGACTCAAATGCAGAATACACTTATTCTCTAAATAAAAGTGTGTATCACAATGTGCCCAATTTTCCTCTTAAATCCAAGTTATTCAGCTGCAACGCTATCATCCCTTTCGGGGCCTCTTTCTGCCCTTTTACCCAGAATAAATGATTCAATGATGACTTAATTCCCCAGAAATCCCTTTCTTCTAAAATCATAAAGAACCGCAGGTGCCTAAATTTAAGAAAGGGGTGCTTGCTAGAACTTTAAAGAGTATTGCCAAACAATTTAAATCTTTCAAAATAAAAGTTTCTTTGCAATAACTTTCAACTAGGGATGTCTTAATATTCTTTATGTTAGGGATAATGAAATTAAAAGTACTTTTTTGTTGTAAAATTTTACTTTAGGAAAATTAAAAATATTTGGGTGGATTGAGGAAAAGAAAGGGGGGTGGGTGGGGTGTTCTATATTCTATTGGGCAAAATTACAGCAATCTCAATGTCAATAAAACTAATATTCAGTACACAGTACACACCCCTATGTTATACTATAGACCCCCCCCCCCCCCTTTCAGAAATAAACATTTCCCACTGCTGAATTAGAAAAAGTAACAAAGAGTTTCAACTCAAATATTTTATTTTAGAATTTAAAACAAAGACTGATTTCAAGATCGTTCGATGTTTAAAAGTCAGCAAGGTATTTGCTGGTTTGTCGTAAAATAAGCCCCCCCCCCCTTCTCAATAGAACCGAACCAACTCTTTCATTTTGTATTAATCACCCCCAACCGTGACCCCACTGATAGCACCACTTCTCTAGCCTAGGTTAGAATTGACATTTTTTAGCTCTTGAGTTTGTAGATAATATATCTCCAATATCTACATATTTAATTAACTTTAAAGGGAGTGTTCGCGAAAAATGAAAGGGGGTATAGGCTTGCAATTTTCTCAATTTGTATGGGCGCCATGTTATTCGGTATGAGACATCTTCAACAATTTTTTCGTTATAGACGCAACAGATAGAAGTAAGATTAGAAGCGATCAAAAGCGCTTTTTTATCGCATTAAGCCTATACCCCCTTTAGTTTTTCGCGAACACTCCTTTTAATAGGATTTCGAATTAGATTACATGAATTTGAAAAGATTTTTTAAATTTATTTCCGTAACTTGTTAGTTTAGATTTTTAAAACGAGGGGCAACTTACTTCTTACATTCTCTTTCTAAATAGTGCTAAAGTAGATAGTGGAGATGTACTATTTTATGTAGAGGGGGGGGGGGGAGGGGTTCCTGCCTTCATTTTTGGTTTAAATCTTCTAATTTTTTGGCTGCAAGCCTAATTAAGGGTTTTAAAAAAAATTGGACACTAATGATCTGTAATGACCTTTAATGACCTCGACCATTAAAAAAAGTTGTAACTATAGCTTTATGCATTTTAATCAAAAGCTAGGAACCCAGGGAATACATTAGCAGCAACAAATCCAATGGTTGGCCTTTATTGACCTCGAACAACCTCTTTTGACCTTAAAATTGAAAATGTTTTAACTATGGCTTTATGCATCTTAAGCGAAACCAAGTTTTAATGGTCGAGGTTATTATAAGTCGTTGGAGGTCATTAGTGTCTAATTTTTTATTTTTTGAAAATAGCTCCCTGATTAGACGTGCAGCTAACAAATGAGTTGTTCTTCCATATCATCCTTTAATAGTTCCCACCACTGAATTCCTATGAAATCATAACTTTTAAAAGATCTGCATATTTTTAGGTTTATATAATCGGTAAAGTTTTGAAGTGACTGTCCAAGCTAAGTATGTTGATGTTTACTAATTGACTAGATTTAACAAAGTTCAGGAAGAGAACATTATTTAAACTTTGTTACAGGGATATATATATATATTTAAGAAAAAATAAAAATAAAAATTTATTTCAAAAGTGGGTTCTCAGTTTTACGGGAACAGGGGAATGTAATTAAAACTATTTAATTTTACTTCAGTCAATATTAATCACTAAATCGTTTTGCAACGAGCAATTAAAACTGTAATTTAAGTTGACATGAAACATTTTCAATTTATGCTACTGAGATGTTGAGTTATTCCCAACGTTACCTGATTACACTTTTTAGTTATTTTAAGTCAGGATTATAAAAAGTTTTTTCATTATATTCAAGAAAAATTATGTAATTGTTTCCATTGTCTTTTTTTTCAGGGTTCAAAACTTCAAAACTCAATTTTAAGTCGATTTCTTTTATTATGATTAAAAATAAATAAATAATAAAATTGTTGTTTTTTTTCGTTTAAAAAGATTGTTCCAATTCCCCCATTTTCCATCACTTTTTCAAATTTTCCAAAATAGATTCTGAAAGAAAATGCTCTTACGTGAATATATGACTTTTTCAATCTATATATAAATTTGGCTTGTCTGTCTGTTTGTTTGTATCCAATGAACGTCAAAACGGCAGAACCGATCGGGCCCAAATTTTTTGTGGGACATCACGTTACCACAGGGAAGGTTATGAATGATAAAAAAATGCGTTTTAAAGGTTTTTAATTTTGTAAAAAATTTAAATTCTTAAAAATTTCGCAAAAAAATTTTCTTCTTTGTTTTAAAATGTAAACAAAAAGAACATGTTCACAATTTAAATAGAAGATGGGCGCGAAGCGCCCTAAAAGCCTAGTCTATATATAAATATCTGTTTGTTTATTTGTATCCAATAAACGTCAAAACGGCTGAACCGATCGGGCCCAAATTTTTTGTGGAACATCACGTGACCACAGAGAAGGTTTATGAATGATAAAAATTCAAAAAAAATGTGTTTTGAATGTTTTTAATTTGGTAAAAAAAATAAATTCTTGAAAATCCGCGAATTTTTTTTTATAATCCGCGAAATCTTTTTCTTCTTTGTTTTAAAATGTAAACAAAAAGAACATGTTCACAATTTAAATAGAAGATGGGCGCGAAGCGCCCTAAAAGCCTAGTATTCTTAAAAAAATAGTAATTTTTTTTTTTTTTTTATGTCCGATTATAAAATTCAGGACACATAGATTCAGCCTGCTCATTAAAAGTTCATACATTTTTAAGGCAGGGTCAACTTGGGCTTTGATTTTACCGCTCTAACTCACTTATGCTTCACTGTAGCCCTTTACAAAGCACTTGTTGTTAGCTTTGGATTACCAAAGTAATTGGCAAAATTCTCATCTATTTTAGCTTAAGAGCTTGAGACCTTCAAATCACAGTGAGGAATCCATTGACCGATTTGCCTCAAATTAAATTGCTTAACCTGTAAGAATTGTTTATCACCAAGGAAAGCTGGTTCCCAAGCTAGTTTGTTAAACGATTAAAAACATTTTTTATGAAAAACTGCTGATTGAATTGCGTCTATCGACATATCTGCACTTGCAACTCAACAATGAAACTGTATTTTTCCTCCCAGTTTTATCTTTTAAATTGAGCCTGGCCTAGTTATTGGTTGTCAAGTGAGACAAGCCTCTTGTTTAATAATAATAAAACAATCCAGATAAATAATATTAGCTCAGCACTAAGTACATTGGCTAATCTTTATGATTTGACAATAACCTGCTGCAGCTCCCCNGGGCTAAATAGCAAATATGTTTGATGAGCTAAATAGCAAATATGTTTGATGAGCTAAATAGCAAATATGTTTGATGGGCTAAATAGCAAATATGTTTGATGGGCTAAATAGCAAATATGTTTGATGAGCTAAATAGCAAATATGTTTGATGAGCTAAATAGCAAATATGTTTGATGGGCTAAATAGCAAATATGTTTGATGGGCTAAATAGCAAATATGTTTGATGAGCTAAATAGCAAATATGTTTGATGAGCTAAATAGGGTACTAAAGTAAAAACTCACTGAACTTTTAATAAGGACCTCTAGTTTACCGTGCCCCTCTCTTCTCGGTTAAACGTCATTTATCTTTCTTCGATTTTTTCTTAATATTTTTGAACTGTAAAGTTAAATGCCAAAATTGCATTAAACCAGAACTTTTTTTTCTTTGTTAAAAATACATAATGATATCCTAGTTTCACACCTTAATTTTCAAATTATGATTCAACTTCTCTTCAAAATATGAGCTGAATGTATTGCATCATTTCTGGAATCTAAAGGAGCGTAACTTAGGAATTATTTTTATTCATTTTATAGAAGACTTAAATGTTTATTGAAGTTACTAAGCTTTAGTAAAAATGAACAAAAACAAAATAATAATTTCTTTGCCGGGAACCAAAGGAAAATAATTCTGAAAACTGTGCTCCCGCCACCTTTCTGTTGCGCTTTTGATAATGTTTTAAATTAAATAATGTTTGAAATGTATTATAAGCAGTGAGCATGAAAATATTCCAGTTTTAAAACCTGATACTCTAACGTGAAAGTAGTCAAGTAGGATGTATTTCAATGTGTTCATTTGTACTGTAATTCAGGTTTTTGATAGCATGATTATTTTGTTGTTTGAACACTTGTCTCACTTCGAATCCCGCATTTCTAAGACTCTTATTAATTTATTTTTTTTTCATCTATGTTTTTTTCCAGATTTGTCATTCGAATAATTAGTATTTATAAAACCTTTTCCAAGATATCAAAATAATAATCTAGTTTTGGTTAACTGTTATCTCCCCCTCCCCCCTCCCGGGAAATGGGATATATAATAGTACAGTACAAACTGTAAAGTACTTTTTCTAAGGTAGTTAGGGTTGGACATCAGTTTTAAAAAATCTAATTTTGTTTAGAAAAAGCGAGGGATTAAATTTATGTTGTTGCAATATAATTTAGGAGAACTTACAAACCATCATAATGGATATTTTCAAAGTTTAACCCAACGTCCAATTATCCAATACATAACTCCTCTTTTAGAAAAGCTATTGATAAGAACAACAATAATTTGGATTTTTCTTTTCCTCATACTTACATCAAATAGTTTGAAATATCAAAGCTTTACACCATCAGGATGCAAGGATATAGGGACAAAAAAAATTACTGTTTGTGGCAACGAACCAAGTTCTTTTACCTTGGCACCTTTTTTTAGTGGAACTAATTTTAAGAATGAAACAAGGTCCATCTCTATTTATAATATATACATTACCACTAAGGCTTCCAGCCTAGAACGTGAGCTCTCATTAAGTATTAAGTTTAGTTGCTAGGTGAAATGTTTTCTTACTAAAAAAAAAAGACATTGTCCAAAAAAAATATGAACTAAAGGATATTTTACTTAAATCCTAGACAGTAAAAGTCTTGAAAATTATGTTTAATAAGGATAAAAAGGTGTTCAAAAAGTATTAAGGGAAAATCGAAAGTTAAAATTTTTTAATTCTATTTTTAATTCTTATTTCTTAATAAATGCTGGATTTGGTGTGCAACAATATTCATTGAATAACGCAAATAAAAAAAAAATCTATTTATACATTTCCATGTTAAAAATAGTCCTTAACATGGAAAGTAATTTTCTTTAAAAAAAGTTGGAATCAATGGAAAAGAATTGATTATTTGCCACAAACTCAAAACCTGTAAACCTGTAAACCTTTTATATATAAACCTAGATAAATGATCTAACAGAAATCATAGTCTTTAATATCCATGTTATACGATATTGGGTTGCAAACATATAGGAGTTAAAATATCAGAGTTTGTGGAGAAGACTTATTTCTTTTAAGTCCCCTTTAAGAGTAAATGATAAATTTTGATCAAACAAATAATATTTTACATTTTAATGTTTTAACAATTATTTATTTATCTTTTATTTAAAATTAAGTAGATAATTAGGTCCATCGGTCAATATTCTGTGGTTAGATAAGTTTCATGTACTGTTTCTATTTGCTTTCTAAACAGAAGTAATTTTAAAAAGAACATTTTTCTAAATTCTTATCTATCTATCTATCTATCTATATATCTATCTATCTAAATATTCCTGGCTAGCAACTGTTGACATATACAAAGGAAAACAGCGCCTCACTGTCTAAAGAGGCCTGATTTCCTAGCTTAGGACAACCTTTGCACTCGGCAATCCAAGACAAAAAGAATTTATTGATTTTTAGCAAACATTCAAATCCTTCCTCGTGTATTTACTCGTGAACTTATCCTTGTTATAATTATATAAATAATTAACCAATAAAATCTACAATTAAAAATGCGAGAAAAATATCCCCGAATCTGTTCTATTTCCCTTGAATTTACTGGAAAATATTTATGTTTAAAACTAAAACTGCACAAATTTTCATCCTAGTTTGCACCTGGCAGCCGTTTTCTAATTATCGGCCACAAACAAACAGCCTCTGACCCTAAAAGGATGGCGGGTATTTAGAAAAGTATAGCCTTGTTTGAGGGGGGGGGGGTTACGTGTCCAATCATCTCCAAAAATTCTGTGAGGTTTAAAACACATGTTCAAAGTTCTTAGGTTTTCTATTTTTTGGACAACATTATGGCTAGAGTTTTATTCTTATTTAAGCTGGCGAAAAGAACATCTTTTTGTTCAGCTGTGCTAAATCATGCAAAAATTCAGATTATCCAGCTGCAAAAAACAATTAATCCAAGGTCTAAATTAATCTTTTTAGAATATTCAAATATGAAAATTATGGAATTATGGATTCCTTTTTGACCAAATATTGCTACAAGATTATTTTTTTTCAAATTTCAGCCAAAGATTTTAAAATTTGTCGTTGTTTAAGTCCCTCTTCAATGTCGGTTAGTTCTAGCCACTCCTGAATGTGTGTACCAATAGAGCATATTAGTGGTGAAATTAGGCAGTTATTCATGCAAATGATTGGGCAGATTGACACAATTCATTTAAATGCACTAGATGACAGCAGCTTTTTATACAGTGTGTCTTATTTAACATTTATGTATGAAGACGACCAACTATAATATTGACTATTTTAAGGTGTGCTTCAGGTGATCATATCCATAATGAATATTTTACATGAAATAAAAGACTGTTTACTGTTTTGATAGACACAGGGTTACCCACAAAGAATGAGACCATGAAGATGACCCAAAACTCTAAAAATATGACGATTTAAAGCTTGATTTTTGGTTTCTGCATTCAATTTAGTATTTTGATGGTTATTAAATGAAATAAGCCAATTTTGGCCTAAAAGGAAACCTGAAAGCAAGAATACGGACTGAACCAGTTCCGTACAATCGTCTCTGAAGTCCCATCCTTTGTGGGTAATATTTCAACTGAGAAGGCTTATTAAATATGTTTATCATCTTAGAGTTTTCATATTTAGTAGTATACACTGCACGGTATACAAAATGAAAAATGGTTCTGACCTCTGAACAGTTTAAACTAGAAAAGTATATCCTGAGCTGGGAACTTTTGAATGGTGGATATCAGGATTAATGCTTGATTCACTTTTTTTCTTAATCTCCAGATTAAATATGGCTTGTTCTCCTCATGTTATTAATCTCCAGATTGATTAACCGATCGGGATTAAGGATATCCCATTCTAAAGTTTTCAGCTCTGGTCATTTAGGTTCCAAAGCGTTAAGTATGAGAGTCTTGGTAAATAAATTATCGTATCGAATGTTAGTTTTAGGAAGGTTATTATTATTATCTGGTTTAGCTGAGTTTTACTGATTAATTATCAATAGTTTCAACTTTTCAAGAACTATATTGAAAACTGATATCATGAAACCTCTCTGGCTTAGTAACAGTTCACGTTGTAAACTTCGGATATTATCTGAACGGGGTCTTTTTCATCTAGGGCAGGAAATATTCAAACTACAAGAATATATATATAATTATAGAGACATAAATGTGGAACTAATATTTTGTTACTCTTCAGAGGTTTGGTCCATCACCATCACCGAATTTTCAATATAGAGACATAGACAACTGTCTATGGGGTGATACAGAGCCTTCCTTATCATATTGTAATATCTCATAGCTTTGAAGCCAAAATACGAACAGAATTATCGTAAAATAGGTTTTTTTTTTAACTCCAGCAACGTTTTTATCAGCCTAAACAATTTTTTTAAATGATCCAATTTTTTATTGTCGGTTTCGTCAAGTGAATAATGAAAATTATGAATTCACAACGGAAAAGGGTTCTCTTCAGTTCTATTTGCATCCAAAAACTTCATTAGTACATTTACGCAAACGTATTTTTTATTAAATATCTCATTAATACAAAGTGTACTGAAACATTATATATTTTTCTAAACCTGGTGCTTCAGTCCCTTCATACTCCATGGATAAGGATTAAAGTTTAGCTAGCAACAGTTAAAACAAGTTGAATCAGATAATTCTTTTTAATTTGTTTTTTTCCTTTTCTGCATTTTAACCAGAAATTCTTTCACTCTTTTATAAAAGAGTTCTGGGACCAGATTTAATGAATGGCGAGATAGTTGAACAGCGTAGACCAGTTAAACCACATTTATTGTGCGCCGGGTTAAGCGGAAGAGAATTGGTTGAACTAATCATTAAATCAGGTCCTAGATAAATTTATAAATAAAAAGTTGTTGATCAAACCCATTTTTATCTCCGTTTATTAATTTAGTCTTCATGGCCTCTCCGGGGCCCAATATACTGGTATGGCTGGGATAGATAGGGGTTATCTATTTTATATGTTTCCAAAAAGTTTTTAACGAATTTGGAAAAAATTCCTGATTTAATAAAAGTTGAAAACGTACCAGACAAATATTTTTTAGCTATGGCAACTACAGCCCCCCCCCCTCCCTTCCTCCAGAGGCATAGGGTTAAGTTTCCCCTTGGAATTTGTCTTCTCAGGAGGTTTATCATTTATCCGTTGTGAACCTGCAAATCTCAGTTCATTATACATTTTTATCTGATGTTTAATTTGCAGTTCCAACTCAGTATTTTCTAGTTTTTATCTGGAAGGTTTAGTAAAATTGTATACTATTTGCCATCGTTGCATCTTGGCTAATCTTGGTGTGTTCAAGAAAAACTAAATTGCGGGCAGATGTTTCAGATAATTTATCATGCAACCGAATGTGACATCAGATATGGAAGGTTTAAAAATATCTGATTTGAAATATTTTTTTCCTCTACAGTTTTGTATATTTGCCCTTATAGGAACTGGAAGCGTAAGTGAAAGGATGTCTAATTCGCAATGGTACCCTTTAAAGCTTGTCTAATTAAGTATGAATTTGCGCATTTATATTGCATACAAACTTGTAGGAATTTTCGGGTTTTAAAGACAATAAACCTTGATTAACGACAATATCTCCAACATTATTGATTAGGTAAAGGTACGTTGTGCATCGGGCTAATTTAGCATGGAGGTTCAATTGAAATTACGCTTACAGTAACTTTAATAAAGAAGCATTTTTAGCCATATCTCACTTTTTCCTTGTTGTATTATTTCTCTCCCTTTCTGTGGGATTCTCTATTATTCTTTGTTCCACGAAACCAAGTAATATAATTTCCCATTATTGTTTCAGGTATGTTGAGAACTGGATCTATCCGGTTTTATGCTCCGATGTAACCATTATAAATCAAATGCAACCAACTTGTTATTTATTTATTCTTATTTAGAAAATTATTCAAGCTTTGCTAAAGTACGTTTGGAAAATACACAAAGAAATAGATATTAGGATTTAGCTGAATAAGTTTTTTATTGCTCTGGTTCAGAGCTCATTGTACTACGCATCTTGTACATTGTACATTGTACATTGTACATTGTACATTGTACACGGTACATGGTACATTGTACTGTACTTAAACTAAAGACATAATATGGGAACTTATTCTGCTAGATCTAATATTTATCATCTTTGGATAATGGACATTTTGAACTACGATTTTCATTTCGGAATTTTACTAGAGTTGTTAGATAATTTCACACAAATCAAGATATTATTTATGGTTCATTCCATCGAGATATTAGTAATAGAGGGGGCATCTGGAATTTTAGACTTCTTGTTGTACAGCCACTGTACACAATGACCCAATCAGAAATTCTACCTGGGGGATCATAATTCGTAGATCAGTGTTTTAAGACATTATTGTTTGAAAGTGAAGCCTTCAATATTCAAGCAAAGAAAATAAGCTCATATGATTTTTGTATAAAAATGAGACATGACAAATAGAGCAAAAAAATAAAATCCTTCTCCTTAATAACATCTTGTTTCTTATCAAATTCTTAACTTCTCAAATCTACATGGTGCATTAACTCTTAGGAATATAGAATGCTTAATGTTTCATCAGGGATGCTGAACTTTTCTTTTAAATTTGTAATAGTTTCCTCAAGCCTCTCAACCTTTTCTTCCAATTTTCTTTTCTTTTTTTCAGATAAATGCAACTTTTGCTGAAATTCTTTAGCCTTTAATGTTGATTGTTGCAATCTCTCGAAAAGCTGTCCTTTGCTTAGATTCTCTCTTTGGTATGAATGGTCATGCCTTGCGACCTGTAATGAGTTGTTCACACAACCCATTTTAAATATAGAGGGAACTGCAAAATTTCTGAGTATTTTGCTATCTTTGTTTCTATAACAACAAAATGTTCACTGCATATAAAAATTGGGTGTTTTGTCTTCCAGATAACTTGTTCTATCCACATTTTTTGTATGTTATGAAATATTTCTGAACCCAAAACATCATTGTTTACACAATTTTTGACACTAAAATATCTCATTGTTGAAAAATATTAAAATTAACTGTCCACACAATACCGTACAAATAGATGTACTTAGGATTAAACCCACTGTACTCTATGATACCAACTCAGTGATAAGGAAACATTTTTCGACAAATTTCACTGTGCAGTATAAACCTAGCCAGGCAAAATTAGGAGAGTTATGCCCGCCCCCTGGTTCATTCCAACATTTGGTAATATTTCTAAATTTGTCCTTCATGGTTTCGGGTTGGGTCGTTTTCGTAAGATTGAAGAATAACCGCCCCCCCCCCCTCCCCCGAAAGATGTTCGATGCTCTGGGGAATAAATGAAAGATTGAAAATCATAAGAGATACTTATGATGCATCAAAAATGCATCAACATCTGGAGAAAAATGTTTTTCATGAGGCAAGGAATATTTTTTTAATAAATATTCACACTGGCTTTTTTATGAAAAGTTTGGGCGTTTTTATAATTTTTCGTGGGTTTTTTTGCCCATTCAGGACGCATATTATTAATATATGTTAACAGTTCGATAGGCCATAAAATCTGTTAAAAACCTTAAAATTTTAGTGGATCAATTTGCTGAAAGTGTCATGAATATCATTAACATGAAAAGTTGAATACTGAGATTTGTAAACAAAGCTTTCTAAAACTTTAATAATTTTCTTTTCTTCTGACTGACAACATAGTTTTCTAAGTAATGGTGACATCATTTCTAAACGTTTACTAAACACTGCTTTATCTTTCCTAGTCACGAACAGGGTGAAAATATTGTCAAGTTTTATCGGATTTTAACAGTAAAAATAATTCTTGAATTTTTGGTTGAAAATTTGATAACTTGCGCAAATCCTGAAATCTTTAAACTTACGCAAATCCTTGAAATCTTTAAACAACTTTAAACTTTCAGTTTTCTATGATTTTGTTTCTAGCTAAGCTATTTGTATAATTGTTATCTAGTGCTTACTTATCTTCATGTTTATTCTCTCAAGCTCAAAGTTATCCCCTCCCCCTGAATATTTATCCAGACCATTTATTTTCTTTATGAAAATTAATAATTATTGACTGTTCTGAATTTCTAATAAAAAAATAAGAATTATAAAATTACCTGNCTACCCCTTTCATCAGCTTTACATCTGTCTTTCACTGAAGCTCTCTCCCATGCAATGTTCACGACCTTGCAACATTCTTCAACCATCTAAATATTCTAAATTGACGTCACTAGAAACCGGTTTTACAATCCCCCACCCCTCACCCCTTATTAACCCTCAACCCCCGGATGCACCTTTACACCCCCTAGTATGATCTACTGGATCTCATCTCAGTGATAAATAAGAGTGGGAACCCGGTACACCTTTATTAATAAGAGTCCCTCTAACCTTTCATTGGAAATGGGGTTTATTATGAGGTACAGTGAGGTTCAATAAACATTAAATAAAGAATATTAAACATGAAATATGAAATAAGTTTCTTAATGTATATTTATCCTCAAGGAGGAGTGGAGAAATGTCTGGAATTTTCTCTTCTACATATATTTGTTTATTTTTTATTTCCCTAATTTATGTTTTCGACTGTCTGACCTTGCATTGTACATAGTGATAGACAAACCTTAACCCTGAGACTGACAGACACGTGGCTTTCTTTATTGACCTTATTGTCCATTGCAATCTTTGCTTTAATGATTTATGGTTCCCCGATAAGAGTAATTGATGTCTAAAGACGTATCTTGAAGAATTATTCATGTGTTAGGTTATGTTTCAAATCATTTTAACAATATCAATTAGTAATGAGGGGGGGGGGGATTTAAGAGTCAAGTTGCAAAAACTTTTTTTTCCATTAAGATCTCCCCTACATTGCATGAGACTTTGCTGTGTCCTTCATTTCTTTTTTATTTGAAAATTAAATAGATATTTTGCAAAAGAAAAAGTTTCAACTCGAAAATTTAAAATTCCTTCTTTTTCATAAACTAATCATTAACTAGCAATAAACTAAAACATTGAAATTTTTAACTTGAAATTAAAAACTAATTTCAATTAAAAATAAAGTTTAAAAAGTTTAATAATAATTTCGACCTTGGTCCGTCTATCCTCTGCACTGTTCCTAGAAACCAGCCTCGCTAAACCTTGAGGATTCGACCTTCATATCCGTGCCAACCTTATCTATACAACAATCATAATAATTTAATATATCTTGAAAACTATGGACGGATTAAAGGAACTCTCATGTCGCAATATTCAGTGTCCTTCCATTTCTAGGGGATCACGTTCGATTCTCAACGGTGACATTTAAACCTTAATATAATCAATGATGTGGAAGATAACGTCGTTTTTCTGGCTAAAAGTTTTTAATTCTGACAACTTATTCGTTGGTTCTAAATCAAGAAATGAGCAAGTCACTTTTACACAGAAATCACATCTGAAAATAAACAGTTTTCCAAACCACAAACATGGATATATACTTTATATTTCTAATGTATTGTGTTTAATCCTTCATTTTCTAATCAGTTTTTGTTTCCAAGTTTTCAACCTTTTTGAAAGTATGTTCATGAAAAATTACTAAAAAGCAAACATTTTGAAAGAGAAAAATCTGTACTTTTTACCTAAACAGATTCAAGGTTCATCAGTACACTGGAGGACAAAGTAAATACACCGCCAGGGATTTCAAGTACGAAGTAACTTTTCTAAGATTCTAAGCAAACTTTGCAGAATTGATATTTGCCGATTTTAAGACGTCTGGTTGAAAATTTTAGAATTCCACTTGCCCAAGAATTGTTTGCGTTACTTTACTTTTCTTAACCTTTTAAACTTATGTATTTTTCCTCAGATATCTTTTGCTAGCTATCTATTTATTTTTCGGAACTTAGAAACACAAGCTAAATAACAAATGACTTTTTCTTTTTCTCAATTACTTATTTCTTTTGTTGCATTTGATTTGACAAGCCCTGTACTTTCAACGTATTTTACAATGGTCGGAATTAGCTATTTTATAATGCGGGTACTGCTCATAAAAATCGCTTCAAATATAAAAAGTTGATTTTCTAAATTTTGCAAATTTTTTGACCTTATCTTGAATGATCAATTATTAAGATAGTTTTTCTAATTTCTTATTAGTATCACTTAAATTGTTTTGTATATTTTGATTCATTTTTGGTCAATTGGATCCAGTTCCGGGTTCTATAATATGCAATGCAAATGAAATGTTTATTAAATCTCTAAAGCGTAGTCACGTATGAATCCTTGTTCGATAAAATTTGCATTTTTTGAACATTTCTTTTATTTGCAAAAGTTCGTAGAAAAAAATCTCTACTAAGGATGTATTTGTACAATTTCTAAATCACTTATTCCGTAGAAATTAAATATCATAAGAGACAAAGTTTACGAGCTAGGAACATAAACTGTAAACCGAAGTTAAATAATCAATAAACATTCTCCTTGATGTTAAAATTAAATTTTTAAAATTTTTAAAGGTACGCTTGATAAAAGATTGAGTACTTATCAATTTTAAAATCCAACTTACTCAACATTTTTGGAAAAATTTTTAACATGAAAATTTTGAAAACTTAAAATTATAGATTTATAAATGAAAAATTTCCCTCCAGGGCTTCACTTCCCTAATTCTTGATTGACTGTTTTATCACACGTCTAGTTCGTGGTTTATTAGTTTTATCTTATCCATGTCCTAGATTCAACCTTTCAGTTCCGAGCTATTCAAATATAAATATGTTGAATTTTAATTTTACATTTTTACATTCCGAATTCGTCTTAACCATTTCTTCTTCTTCGTTTTTAACCGTTTCTTTTTTCAACAAAATGGAGAAATTGGAATTTCAAAATTTTTTTAGTTTTTTTTTTTTAACAGTTAGGATTGAACATTAGGATCTTGGTAAAATATTGCAATTACACTACATTATTAATTTTCTCTCTAAATTGATGCAAAAAGATCTTATATTCAATTTTGTTAGAATTTATCACACCTAATATTTCCCGTTCAAGGGTGATTAAGTGACTTTATCGCCCTTCAAAAGGGCGAAAAAGTAACTTTTTCACCCTGTTATTGGAACTTCAAATTTTAAACTTAATTTGTCTCATTGTAGGCTGATAAAGTTACTTAATCACCCTACAACAGGGTGATAAAGTAACTTTATCGATCTGCTTTTAAATAATTTGAGTAAAACTGAATAAAACTATATATGTTATTGAAATGGGTATCATTCGTGCGAAAAAGTTTTTGCTGTGATTTTTAATTTTTTTAGTTTGTTTTCGATCAAAATGAAAGTATTTTCACACCTCACTACGTTCGGTGTGAAAATACTTTCATTTTGATCTTAAACAAACTAGAAAAAATAAAAATCCTGGCAAAAACTTTTTCGCACTTAATAATGCCCATTACAATGACATAAGTAGATATTCTTCAAAAAAATAAGTTTTAATATCTTTAATTATTTTTTGAGTGAACCTCCCTTTTTCCTTCTTACCATAAAATTGCCTGGTTACAGTTTTATAGTGTTGAATAGAATAGATAAATAGATCTTTTGTGTCGATATATCTCAGATCCAGATTTATCCAGATTCAACAATATTCATTAATTTCGTCCACTACTTACTGCTACTTAACCCAAGCACGTTTCAATGACATGCGGAGGACTTTTATGCGGGGTGAAATTTGATTTTGAGGGGGTCATGTCTCCCTTTGCCCCCCCCCCCTCAACTTTCAGCTCTCAGA
The DNA here is from genome assembly GCF_000591075.1 of Eurytemora carolleeae. NCBI lineage: Eukaryota > Metazoa > Arthropoda > Copepoda > Calanoida > Temoridae > Eurytemora > Eurytemora carolleeae. Next base: position 200,329 of record NW_019396200.1, read on the forward strand.
GAAACTGAAACCTATGCTTCTAATAAACATTTTCAGTTGACACTTGAGGTCCGAAACGATCTGATAAAACTTGGATTTTGAAATGATTAATTAATTAATTGAATTAATTAATTAATCTTTTTAAAAAGAGAAAATTAACTAAAAGCAAATTTTCTAATATTTTCTAATATTCTAAACCCAAATAATTCATGATTTTTTAAAAACACTTTTAAGCAATCAAGGAACCTTTGCAACATATAAATACTAATATATGACCCCAACTTTTCGACACCCTGTATCTTAAAAACTTTTTAAAAAAGTTGCTTGATTAAGTGTTAGATTAAATGTTTCTTATATGAGAATTCTTGAAATTACCNCACAGCTTCCCATTTAGGCCGGTTAACCTAGTACACCTTGAATATTCCCCCTTCTCTCTTGTTTTTTACGAGATTAAAGTCTAGGTCCCCCACTTTGTCCCACTTTATTTTTGTCCTTGCTACAAAAAGATAATGTGATAAGAATTCTAAATGTTTAAAAACACAATTAACGTGTTCTGGAGCAATTTTAACCCTAGCTTTGATCTTAAATGCATTTTTTTCTACTTAAAATAAACAAAACATACAAAATTAAAGATATATTTACAAACTATTAAAAGTTGAATGCTCGTGAATTTGAAAACACTGCTGGGGGAAAAATTAAAATTACGAATTTTTAAGAAAAAAAAAAGATTTTTAAGCCAATTTCACCCCATTGGGTTTCCTAAACAAGAATCAGTCCATTTGGGCGTAGGTTCAAGAAAACTTGAACTGTTATTGAAAATTAAATTAAAATTAATTTCAATTAGAACTTGTTATTTAACAAAAATTAGCATTATTTTAAATAATCATTGTTTTTGCTTTTATGAATAAATGGCATATTTATTTACTTATTCTTTTATTTTTTCATATATTGGAAGAATAAAGGTAATATTTACTGTTGCTAACTGCCATGCAGAGCAATGAACCTAGTCAGGCCCTAATCCCGTGTCTCAACCCCCACCCCTGACAGTCCTCCCTCCCTCCCCTAAAACCTCGCATAGGCATATTTTTCTCCACACCCCCGCCGTACATTGACTTCCTTTACCAATCCTCCGTACACTGAACCCACCTTTCTATTTTTTTCTCCCTCCCTTCCACACCCCCCTCCCTCTTTCAATACACTTCCTTCCTCATTTCCCCCCCTCAAGATTCTCCTTAGTCCCTTTTTTTAATCGTTTTAACTTTCTGTTTTGTCTCTCTTTTTAATTGTAAAAACCATATGCATTTAATTTATCTATAAACAATAAACAATTTAAACTTGGATTATAAACAAAAGAAGCCAGACAATTTTTGATGTACAACGCATGTACATTGTACATATCATTTCATAAATTTTTGTGTTCTAATCTGTTCCTAGGATCCTGTTAATTAATTTTTTTCGTTTTATTTTTTTTTACTTTGTCTAATATTTCTGCATGCTGCTCCATTTTTCAATTATATCCTTCCTTCCTATCTTCAGTCAATAATTCAAACTTCACTTAATTATTTCATCCCCCCCTCCCCATCACATATAATTCTTTNGAACGGTTACAAGATGATAATACAGGCACTGCATGACTTCTGTATTCTGCAGATTAGCTACCTTAGGCATAGTTTTGGGTTCATGGGCCTATTCCTGCCAGTGCCTATACAGTTTGGTTTAGAGAAATTATTCTAGAAAAGCTTTCCCCCACCCCTCCCTTCAGCCCACACGTTTTCAGTCACGTTTCGTGATGATCAACTTTTTATAACGGTTCAACAATTCATTTTCAAGGTTTAGTGTAATGTTTATAACATCAGCTGAGTGTATGAGGCAAAATTTTAAAAGTTCAAATTTTAATTCTTAAAATCCCATGTCGTTCTTACTGTAAAATTCGTTTTTTGGATCTTCTTATCCAGTGGAGAGGGATTTCTGAAATATCCGGAGAACAAAGAGTTATTCCCCTTTTCCCATCGATTAGATTTGACCTTGGAAAACGTTTCCAAAATTGAGACAAAACTAGTTTAATCTTTTCTCTGTTCACTCAAATATTTATGGAAATGTTTAAATGTCAGACATGAAATGAAATGCATTTTACGCTTCGTACTTTAGATACGTAGTTATCATCAAAAGTAAATGTAAGTTCTATTATGTTTAATTCTCTCAGATCGTGTAATGTGTATTTACTAAAAATGTTGACAATATTTGATGAATTTGCTTTTAGATCTGGGTCAAACCGTTTAAGTATAAGTTTTCATGACTCGCTATCCATTCAATTTAATGTTATAAAAATGTATTTTACTTTCTCAAATACCGAACATGATACGAAAAAAATTAAACTGTTGAAAAAGTTTTTTTGTGTTAAACTTCTAAAAATGTAACTAATGTCAATAAACGTGTACAAGATATAACATGTACATAGTTGCAGTTACCCAGTGCTCACAAGGTTAGGATTTTTTTGGATTTCATTCCTAGTTCCCCTGTTTACCTGGGAAGTACAAACCCTATATAAATGGTGAAATATAAATATATAAATGAGGTGTCGGCTGTAGATTACTCCCTACCCTGCCCCCGGCACGACGACGGCGCGGTCCGCGCTCCTCTACCCCCGTCTCTTCCTTCATAATCATAGTACTTCATTCCTACTCCAGATCCCAGGACAGAAGGAGCTAATCGACTAATCACAGTTTAGATTATATTTATTTAAGTTATAAGAAAGTAAAAGTTAGTTCTAACATTTAGTTAAAAACTTTAGTGCAGAGGTGAGAAGACTTTATAGCAGAAGTTTAACTATTAACTTCTATGTTTCCTTACGTCTGGACCATATTTCCTTGGGCCTTTCTGATCCTGTATCTTCCATTCGTCTGGTTGGATGTCTAGATGGTTTTAATAATTCAAGAGGGTTGAAGGCCTCCTCCAGTTTATAGCTAGGCCTAGTGTTAGTAGGACGCATATCTTGGCTCCGATCCAACCTCTCCCAGCCTCAGACAACAGTTTGAATTCTAGAGAAGACACACTTTATCACAAACCTCCGGAGCAGTGGGATCCCTTGACACCCGGAGTTGTGATACAATCTCGGAGCTTGCTGTGATACACTCTTAGTCTTTCATAATGTTGATCCAAACCCAACCTACACAATCCTACTCCAGGGTCTCTCAGAACCCTGGGACTTACAAGCAGCAGGGCATGGACATCAATACGTACTCCAACATGGTGAACGGTTCCCTGCTGTCTCTACCGAAGTCCTGGAACCAGGAGAACACAGATGACATGTTGGTTACAGTTTACAGTTTCGTCAAAACATTTGTTGGGTGAGTTTTATTCAAATAATTTAGATGATTGATCAGAACTCAATTTTATTGTCACATTGATTGAATCCAAAGATTCCCTACTTCCACCTAGCCGGGTTCAGAATATAATCTCTTCTTTAATAAATCATTTCTCTGAAGATGAACTTCTAATCCTTCCTGGCTTCCTTGACAGCTGATTAAGGAAGCTGTCACATGTTAATAAATAAATCTAACTGAACACAACATTAAAATATCTAACTAATATTTTGTATTTCCTGGACTGAGATAAATCATATTAATTGAAGTAAACGTTTAGTTCGTTTAGTTCAAGTTTTTTATTAAAAAAATGTTTATCAATTTTCCGTTTTGGTGGAAACATTGAAATATTTTTTAAAAATCAATCTGGGGGGGGGGCAGCCCCCTTGGTTTCTTCTATGTTTTTATGGACAAATAAATTTAGACAATAAAGTTTAGTCCTCTCCGTGCTTGAGTAACCCGTAAACTGGGTTTTGCACATTTTTTTGCCCCTAATATTTTTCATACAAAGACCGGCAAACAAAGCGCTAATTATCTGCGAAAATAATTCAAATTATGGGAAATCCAATATTGTGCGAGTAAAAGATGCAAAAGCTGTATATCTTGACAAAAGGCTTAAATGTGCAAAAAGTGTGCTCTGCAAATTGTTAGTTTTGCTATCGGCAAGTTCGCAGAATAGTTGCAGCCTTCTAAAGGTCAATAGTGGTACGTGAAATATTATTCACTTTAAACAAAAGGAAAACATTATTGCGTTAATTGCGTAAATCAAATTGCGTCCCAACACATTAACTGTTGTTTATTTGAACTTCAAATTGAAATTACCCATCACACTCTTTTCGAAGATACAGAATGTTTATTTACTCTTTTTTAAATTGAGTTTGTCTGATCAGGTTAATGGTATTCGAAATACATCGCGCCACATATTTTATTGCTTTTATTTAAAAAAGTTGAATAAATAGAATATACGCTTCACGTTGTATCAATACACCATTTCCGTACAATGTTCGAACAGAACATTTAACTATGCTTCGTTTTTCATAAAAACATCTGTTTCTGTAGTTGAGATAAAAAAGATTTTTACACATTTTTCTATAGTTCTTTAGTTCGATTTGAAATTGACAAAAATACTCTTTTTCTGAAAATGATTACTGCTTACAAAGCTATTGACAGTATAGAATATTTTTCTTCTCTCTCTCACCAGATTTTAAGCTAATACAAGTTCAGGGGCTAGAAATACTCTTTTTAAGATGGGGGAGGGGGGGTCTCTATTTCTATCCCCTTATTTAAACCTCAATATAAATAGATTTCCAATAGATAAATAGATTTTTGATAAGTTTTTCAAGCAAAATACCGTTCCCTTGTATTAATATCTTAAAAGATATCTTTTTTCTTGATAAATATTAAGGCATAAAAACCGCTTCATGTTATTGTTTCCAATGTTTAAAAAAGTTAATATTTTCTATTCTATATAATATATTATTGTGAACAACTGTTGATTCATTATGGAGCCATTGAATGGTTATAAAACTAGACAAAACCGGTCCGGTTTGCAGGCTTTCAGACTGTACCTCACTTAAATATTTCAATCTTTTAAAAATGAATTTAAAGAATGTTTTTGATAAATAAAATACACAGATTTACACATCATAATTTTGTTCAGATTTTTCTTGTGATTTTTTTCTTTCTAAAGCATTGTCATACAAAAATAGTTCGACTTATAAAGAATTGGCCGGAGGGGCTGGAAAATATAAAACCGTTTTTTTCCAATAGTGCTTAGGGGGATAACTGCGTAGAAAGTGCGTATATCCGGGTCTCTGCGCCTGCGTATAAACTTGAAGAATGTGGGGGGTCTGCTGGTCAATAGGGGCAGTACGCTTCCAACCATTACTTGCAAACCTTTATATATATCTCTATAGGATGAGAGTTAAGTTCAGGTGAACAGCAATTGTGATATAAGCGAGTAGTAATCCTTTAAAACTTATAAAACTTGGTTTAACTCCTTAGTTTAAAATAATATCTGTAGCTTTAGCCAAACTTCCACCTTGAGTGGCTTCTACCCGGTCCAGTTGACGTAATAAATTGCAACCTGCCCCACCCCCCACACCTCCCCTTCCATTAACAATTACCCCTCACCCCCCACTTCACCCCCACCCACTGATAATCACCCGTGTACACAGATCAAGGACAAACATTGGAAATTTCCATCCTCACGGTTATATAATTGTAAATATAACAATTTTGAAATATTTTTTTTTATGAATTAACTGAAGAATTTGGATTCATGTAATTTGATCCTGTAATGGGTTAACTATTACAGTCAAGGAGGTACAATGTTGATCCTTTTAACCATCTAAATATTAGGATATAGGTTATTCACTGGATACAGTACAGTACAGTACAGTACAGTACAGTACAGTACAGTACAGTACAGTACAGTACAGTACAGTACAGTACAGTACAGTACAGTAGTGTAGGACTGGTTTCACTGCTAAAACTTAAAAGTATAATCTTCTTTTCAAGTTCTATTTTTAACCTGGATTGTTATCCAAGTTGCACAAAATTAGCGAATTTTGGGAAACGGAATTCCTCAGTGGCTGTAAAAACAAATTTATTTATCATGTTTAGACTTTTTCGAAAATAAAATATGAAAGTTTACGAGGTTTTTAGTGGAATTCCTAAAATTTAGAAATAAATAAGATTTCAAGTTTCACATTCTTCCTTTCCACCCTGCCGCTTATGTTTTCTTAAAAACTTTTTATTCCCAAATTTCTTCTCTTGTTAAGTTGCATTTTTTCATCTAATTTAACAATTTTAGGTTTAAATCCTACCTCTTAATGTTTAAATGTTATAAACTTCAAATCTGAAATCACTTAATCTATTTAAATAAATATGGAATCCATGTCTTACTTCAGATGGGGAAAAACTTCTTTGAACTCTATGTGGTAAATTGAGTGACAGGATGAAGGGGGGGGGCCGGGGGGCATCACTAAAAAATGTTAACCTTTCAAAAATGTGGACGCAGATAATAACTCAAGGTGTAGACTAAACCCCTCAATGTTTATAAACAATCCATTCATTTTGCCGTGCTCTGACCGGAACTTCAATAAATCTCCCGCAATAAACAAGTTGGACCGACGCCGCTACACCCCCCCCCCACTCCCCCCGACTGCGTCATTAAATAAAATTCCACAAAAACTGTGGACATTACCAAATTCATTAAATGGGAGAATTTCCACTGCTCGCACATTCCTCACCGACGAATCACCTTCTCTGCCCGAGAAATCAGAAATCAAATCTTGGAAAATTAATCAGTTTTCACTGGATTCGAATTTGAAGTTTTAACTTTTTTGTCCCAACTTGAGTGAGTTGCAAATTTGTAATCGGAGTAGAGCTTGAAATGGGACAGGGAAAATTTTTTTAGATATTTAACAATGCACTTCTCATGTTTTTTGATATTTGCGCTGACAGGGGAAAATTTGCGCTGAAAAAAAATATTTAAAAAAGGTTCAGTTTCAAGGATCTCCGTTCAAGGAAAAGAAAAGTCTGAAAGATGTTTATGAAGTCGATGATGGGCTACAAAGTTTGTTTTGGGGTTTTTGTTATTATTTCAAGGGCCTTTAACAACACATCCCTTCTTATACGACAAGATGGAATGGGGGGAGGAGATTTTTGTAGATTTCATCCATTATAATGTTGTTTAACAGTGGGTAATACTTCAATTGAAGCGTATGCGGGCAAATTCTTAGGCTAACCCCAAGCTATAGGTAGATGTGTACTGAGATAGATAAAGAGGCAGATAAACATTCTAGATAGATAGATTAGCTTTCCGCCAGTTTTGCTTGAACTGCTGAGCTAGAACGAAGTGTGAAGGAAGTATACCTGGATATCAATGTATTCTCCAAGAAAAGATTAAGCTATGGGCAAACTAGGTCCCTCGGCTAAGAATAAGAAAGATCTCCTGTTGGCAATAAATACTATTCTAAAGAGAAGGTTTGTAACAACCCAAGTGAAAATTTTTTTCTCCTTTTTGTAGAAAACTAAAATGCATCATGGTCAAATATTTTTGTGATTTTAAGGATGAACCAAACAAATATTGATAAAATACTATTGCCAGCTGTACAGCGCAGGCCAGGCTGTTTACAAATCATTTTGCGATATTCTTCGCTAAATCTCTTTAAACAAACATTGGACCTATAATAATTCATAAAAATAGTTGTATGATTTGTTTAAATTTCAGGCTTATTAAAATCTAGGATTACTCTAGAAATAGATAAAAAAGAAACCTCTTCTATTCCTTAAATCTAGGATTACTCTAGGAATAGATAAAAAAGAAACCTTTTCTATTCCTTAAATCTAGGATTACTCTAGGAATAGATAAAAAAGAAACCTCTTCTATTCCTTAAATCTAGGATTACTCTAGGAATAGATAAAAAAGAAACGTCTTCTATTCCTTAAATCTAGGATTACTCTAGGAATAGATAAAAAAGAAACCTCTTCTATTCCTTAAATCTAGGATTACTCTAGAAATAGATAAAAAAGAAACCTCTTCTATTCCTTAAATCTAGGATTACTCTAGGAATAGATAAAAAAGAAACCTCTTCGATTCCTTAAATCTAGGATTACTCTAGAAATAGATAAAAAAGAAACCTCTTCTATTCCTTTGAACTAGGATTACTCTAGGAATAGATAAAAAAGAAACCTCTTCTATTCCTTAAATCTAGGATTACTCTAGGAATAGATAAAAAAGAAACCTCTTCTATTCCTTAAATCTTTGCAACTCGATTTTGTAGAACTTTGTTTTTCTCAGTGAAAAATATTCACAGTCAAAATGTTGAATTTTTAATAATTTTAAGATTTTGTCAATTCCTTTATTTTAGTAGTCAAAAGAAATATTTTAAACTGAAAATTTGATTTTTTAAATTATTTTTAAAAATACCCATTAATCGATTTTGTCATTTAGTCTCAATCGTTTCTTGATTTTGAAATTAAGTTACTATATCCCTGTTAAGTTTCTCTCATCATCGGGCATACAAAATTCCTTTTTCTTGTTTATTTTAAACTTTTTCACATGCTCTAACCGTCTAACTTCCTAGATATCAGATAAGCTTGGGAATGGGAACCCACCTTTACCTGGAAACCTAGTTTTCCAACTTAATGTCAACCTACTCAATTTAAACCCAAGCTAAAATCATTCCATGCTTCTACTACGTTCCCCAACTTTAGAAGCAAATCAAAGATTTATGAGGGGTTACAAGTTACAATTTATAAAAAAGTTCTAGAAACAGGTGCTTTGTTGCATCTTGTTAAAATCCTAGTTTAGCTTTCTAATTATTTGATTAAGCTCTCTGAAAATTCCAGGTTAAAATTGCTTTTACGTAAATGTGTAAACTTTTCTACATTCATGTTTTAGCGCATTTTTAGGGACAATTTGACCGCGAATTTTATTCCAGTTTACCTTTATTCATTATCAACGAAATGTCGGAATTTGTTACGACATAGTATTGTTTTGTTGCTTGGTGTTAGATAAAAATTGCGTAAAAACTAGTTTCCAAAAGAGAAGTTGTAAGCTCAGAATTAGTAAAAAAAAATTATTATTTAATCTAATATTTTTGTTTTTATAAAATTGGGCAGTTTGGTCCAGGTTTGAACCTTGAATTATCTATCTTAGAAACTACCTGTTTTTGTTAAGTACAGTGAGGCGCAAAAAATGTTAAGACACCCAGTTTATTCAGATACCTATTGTACTTCTCTTGTACTCTTCATGTTGTTGATTTTATTCCAAAATATTTCCAAACAAAAATTTACTGTGGTTCAAATTTTTCGGACTTGCTCTAACTGCCTAAACTTCCAGGCATAGCCTCAGGCAGTTTCAGGTCAAAGAGCAGAGTATATTGTATAGGGGGGAATATAGGAGGGAAAATTCACTTATTCACTTTTTGAGGGGGTTGGGAGCACTTTGCGGGGGTAAACTTTGTAACTTGAAAACTTATTATTACTTAATGTTGGGGAAATCCAGCGTCATGGGGAAAACATGACGCAGTTTTACAATTAGATGGATAGTTAGTTAATTCTGGTTAGAACTGGTTTAAGGCCTCCAAATGTGTGTAGGGTTTGTCTGTTAAAGTTCTAGAAACTAGTGGAGCAGTATAATCGGAGGCTGGTTTAGAAATAGGAGACTGTTCAAGTATTCAAACCATAAAGTAGTCATACATCACAAACAGACAATATTCTACCCTTTACTGAGAATTTTCTTCTTTAATACTAAAAAATGCTTAAGTTGGGTAGGGGGAGGGGGAGCAGTGTTGGGTTGTCGGAATCCTCCCCCCCTTCCCAAGGATTGAATTCGCGCCCCTTTCGAGTCTGCAGGATGCACGGCAGCCAGAGCCAGTCTTCAATCTTGTTTCAAACAGACACAAGCTATTTGACTAGTCACTATATATCTAGTATTCCTGCGCAACAATGATATTTAAACTAATCCTGGAAAATGTATGAAAGGAATGAACCATCCTTGATTTTAAAATGTGTGAAATTATTTAGGTAAAAATCTTAGTTGTGACAAAAGAAATATTTTTAGAATTTCATAAGTGAAAAGTTATAAAATACTGAGCATTATTTCCTACGTCAATAATCATTTCACAAAATTAATGATTATTATAATTAAATTTAAACTGCGACAAATAGTCCTAATAGTCAGAAATATAGCTTGGGTTTTTATTTTCTGCTTTATCTGTCCTTTTTATACAAAACTTTTTCAGGGTAACGTTATTTTGTCCAAATATCTTAAATTATATAGTGAATAATTTTAGTTTATTTTCAGTGCATCTGGGAGTGGACAAGGAACCATAGACAACAGAATAGAGCAAGCTATGGTGAGTTTTAGAACATTTTTTATCCATACAAATCCGAACTAATCTTAAATTTTCTATCCTCTGTTGTGTACTTTATTGTCTGACGGTTTCTGTCATTTTTCTTTTAATATTTAATCAAGCTTGCTCCAACTGGGTCAACAGAATCAATAGTTTTATTTCAAACAATTCTTAGAAATGATTTCGTGTTCTTACAACGGGCTAACTTAATGGGAGTTTTTTTATATTCATCCGGGTTTGTTCCATGAAATTAACATTTTCTAAAATTCTTGTGTTATTCCTTCAAATATGTTTATATGTTTAACTTGAATCCAGTAAGTTAAAGGCCGGTCCAAATGAAATCCAAATAAACACTATTTTTTTGCAAATCAAGATATTTTGAAAATTGCTAACGTCTGAGTCATACTTTAAGATCTACAATCAGCATTTTGGGAGACAAGGTATTTGGCGTTCATTAGTTCTCACGGATATTAGATTTTATTTTATTATTTTTTAATCATTTTAAAAATTAGAGTTTACAATTTCTTGAAACTCTTTCGAAGCCATATAAGATTGAATCATTGAATACACTGAATATTTGACAACCCCCAATTCCATTCGATGTATTTTCAAAAAAATGTTAACATTAAATACCCAAATATTGTTAAAGGAAAGTTATCACTCTCTCCCTCGGATCTTGTGTAGTTTCATTTTATTTTGATGATATGTTTTTTATCCCTCGACAAGTTGACAGATCGCCAAGGTTAAATAAGATTTACAGAATACCTTCTCGTATATATATTTTTAGAGCTGGCATTTATAGCAGATATACTGTAGTGCTTCTCGTATATATATTTATAGAGCTGGTACTTATAGCAGATATACGGTAGTCCTTCTCGTATATATATTTATAGATCTGGCACTTATAGCAGATAAACTGGAGTCCTTCTCGTATATATATATTTATAGAGCTGGTACTTATAGCAGATAAACTGGAGTCCTTCTCGTATATATATCTATAGAGCTGTCACTTATAGATGATTTACCTTAGTCCTTCTCGCATATATATTTATAGATCTTGGACTTACAGCTGATATACCGAGTCCTTCTTGTATATATATTTATAGAGCTGTCACTTACAGTAGATTTTCTGGAGTCTTTCTCGTATATATATTTATAGAGCTTATGTACTGGAGTCCTTCTCGTATATATACTTATAGAGCTGTTACATATAGCAGATATACTGGAGTTCTTCTCGTATGTATATTTATTGAGCTATCATTAAAAGGAAGCAAGCATTATAGCAGATGTAAATAAAAGTATTGCTAAATTCATTTTAAAAATCAAACAACGAAAAGAGCGAGTGTATACTGAACATATTGTTAAGGGACAACTTTAATGAATTGTCCTATCTTCCTATCATTGTTAAAAGAAAATATTTAGAAAAAGCTTGGTAGACCTATTTTCTGGTCACAGGCACAGTCGCGGTGCTGATTAGCTCAATGTTCAGTGCTCTTATTCCTATTGTTTTATGCATAAATAGCTTGAGATATCATTTATCCTCTATATCTACTCCTTATTCTTGTAGGATTTGGTGAAGTCTCACCTTATGAGCGCTGTCAGATCAGAGGTTGAAGAACTTAGAGATAAAATTTCAAAATTAGAGGTAACCATTTTTTCCAGATCTTTTTATTTTTACAAATCGTCCAATTAATTTCGACAATTGACTTTTGGATAATCGATAGCGGTTAATTTTTACCCGCGTAATTATAAATATAATCCTAAACAGTGTTATGGTTTTAGGATTTTTATTTTCGTTTATTGTTATGTATTTTTTCTTCAATTAAAAATAAATAAGTTCTTTTTTATTTTATTAAAAAAAAATTTTACTTTTCAGGAATCAGTCAGTCATTTATCCAGAGAGAACGAGTTGCTGAGAGCAAATGTGAACCCGGAGATTTTAGCAAACTTGTCAAACCGGCAGCAGTGTATACCCCCGGACACGGAGCCAGGACAATACTAGGACATGTATGTCCTAGTAGCGCGGACACATACGTCCAGCTCTTTTCCGGGGTAAACCCTAAATTGCAATTAGACAAGCTGTCCTGATCTCTGCGCTGAAGACGAGGTTGAAGGACCAGAACAAGAGGACGGTCTCCGTCCTCCTCTGCTCAGATGTTTGTCCTCCGGGACTTTCTTGTCCTGGAATAAAATAAGATATTTACACTAACTAGTGCTACATCCTTCATATTATATTTATTTAAACAATTCTAGACAATTATCAAATATGAGGAAATCGCTATTGAGGCATTATCAAACGTTGCAAATAATTGGCCCAGATGGAAATAAAATATCCATTCAATGCTTTGACTTGTTTTAAACCTCTCTCTCTCTCTAACAATATGTATTTAGTTTTCTACATTTTCCTTTGAAGACCTAAGGTCCGTAAGGCGTCTTCCTGGATACGATTTGAGAAAGAAATAATAAATAAGACATTTTTTGTTCTTGTTCGCAAATTTTGAATTTTGTTGAGCCCCGTGTATGGGGGGCTCTAGGCTGTGTTATATTTATTATGAATATTGCTTATTATAATGTAATTATATATAAACCTAATTGGCGCCCAATAGTTTGTGTAACTGGGAAACTTAATTATAATTTTCTTATGACAATAAATTCATACAATAGACTTTTTTATTACATTTTAATTTCAATACTTTTTATTGAGTCTTAATAGCTGAAGTTACGAAATCGAGTCAGATGTAGTCCGGGACGTCAAAAATAAGAACAGTAAATGTAAATTCAGGTGACCCTCCAAGCAAAGATGAAAATGCCCGAATCACAACGGTACCCTTAAAAGTTGTGTCTTGATCAAGTATGAATTGTAGAATTTTGAAAACTTCATTTTTAATTGTAGTTTCTCTACCAAAGTGACGTGCGCATTTTTATGGAAAAAAACATAGAAATGGTCAGAATTAAACACTAAGCTAGAAAAACAACATTTTTCCACATTATTGATCACAGCTGAAAACTGAAAAATCAAAAATCGCTTTTTAAATTAGAGAGTCCCTCCCGTTTCTGTATGTTAATCTTAAATGGCGATCAAAATTTCAAATTTCCCGGCTTCTTATACACGACTCTGATTGGTTGAATTTTACACACTTTAGGAAACAAGTACAAGATTAGGTTCTTGAGAAAAAGAGAGGATCAAGCATTAATCTCGATATCCAACATTCTAAAGTTTTCAGCTCTGATAAAGGTTTCAAAGGTATGTCGCCATCTTAGCATTTAGGGTCAGTTAAACGTTTTTTAAGCCGTAAAATTACGATCTTCTTAAGTTTTAAAATCTGAAGATTAGCAAAGACGACGATATTTATAAATAGAAGATGCTTTTCTCTGTAATTTAATATTTTATCCATAACTGTTATGCACATTGCACACGGTGTAAAACATAAAAAAAATATTTTTTAAATGTACAACGAGACAAACACAAAATTTGCTGGTTGTAAAAAAGACTCGTAACTCTTAAGAAAATAGTTTTTTGTCTGGGTTGACAATCTCGATTTCTGAACATATGTTTTCTGTCAAAACAGATTCAGAAAAGAAATTTAGGTGTATTGGTATTGTTGGCGAACATTTACGCAAATTGGGGGTTGGGAATTGTTCAAGAATCTTACGATTTCAACGGTTTAAAGAAGAGAATTAACAAGTAGTGTTAACCAGAAAACTCTGGAACAGGAAGTTGACTTCTAAACTCAAGTTATGACTTTAAATAGTCCAATGAACATGGCACGGAGCAATTGTGCGTTGAAAGCAGACCCATTTCACTTAATATGTGATTAAATAATTTGCTAGAAAAGCTATTTGCTTTGCAACAACATCTTCACTTCAGTAATTGTTTAATGTCGTTTTCATATTCTACAGTTTTCTGATTATCAGTTTATTGAAAAAATATATAAAGATTTTAAATATCCTTTCCAGCTCTTTTGGTCCAATGATTAAAGGGAACCCAAATATATCTAGTTATTTCTTGAATAAGATTAAAGGAACCCAATAATATCTAGTTTCTCTTGTATCAGATTAAAGGGAACCCAATTATATCTAGTTTCTCTTATATAGATTAAAAGGAACCCAATAATATCTAGTATCTCTTGTATCAGATTAAAGGGAATCCAAAAATATCTAGTATCTCCTATCAGATTAAAGGGAACCCAATAATATCTAGCATATCTTGTATCAGATAAAAGGGAACCCAATAATATCTAGTATCTCTTGTATCAGATTAAAGGGAATCCAATAATATCTAGTTTATCTAGTTTATCAGATTAAAGGGAACCCAATAATATTTAGTTTATCTAGTTTATCAGATTAAAGGGAACCCAATAATATTTAGTTTATCTAGTTTATCAGATTAAAGGGAACCCAATAATATCTAGTTTATCTAGTTTATCAGATAAAAGGGAACCCAATAATATCTAGTTTCTCTTGTATCAGTTTAAAGGGAACCCAATAATATCTAGTTTCTCTTGTATCAGATTAAAGGGAACCCAATAATATCTAGTTTATCTAGTTTATCAGATTAAAGGGAACCCAATAATATCTAGTTTATCTAGTTTATCAGTTTAAAAGGATCTATCTAGTTAGGTCCTGAATAAGATTAAAGAGAACCCAATGATATCTACAAATGAGCGTTCCTTTATTGCTAACATCTAAACTGTATACTGTAAAGATATGGGTACTAAATCTTATAATTTTTCGCTACCACTCCCTTTAATGTCGTGTTTATATTATCTTTATTGCATGTAATTGTTTATTTTCTGCCTTATATACCAATCAATGTCAGGAACAGAAAATCCCCCTTGAAATCTATAGATTTCAGGGGTTTTCGCCCCCCCCCTCTTGAAATAAATTTTTGCTTAACCCCCCCCCCTGGACAAATTCCTGACTTCGCCACTGGTCAGTAATGTGATTGTTAACTAAAGCAGAATCAGCATTGCTTAGAACAATAAGTTTACAGTTTATTGCAGTTTATTTTCAGCTTTCCTATTCATATTAGGAACAAAAAAATTGACTGGAAAAACATCATTATTTTTTTATGAATCAAATATAAAGACTTCCGGGCTAAGAAGAATGAAAAATCATAGTCAACTCTTGTTAACAAAACGGATAATTTTTACGTTTATTGATAGAACAGATGAGTCAGTTTACATGATCTGAAGTCGGAATACAGAATCAACGGATAATTTTTACATTTATTGATAGAACAGATGAGTCTGCTTACATGCTCTGAAGTCGGAATACAGAATCACGGATAATTTTTACATTTATTGATAGAACAGATGAGTCTGCTTACATGCTCTGAAGTCGGAATACAGAATCAACGGATAATTTTTACATTTATTGATAGAACAGATGAGTCTGTTTACATGCTCTGAAGTCGGAATACAGAATCCTAGTTTCTAACTCAGCTGTGAAACCAGAATTCTCATGTACTGTAGAGCAGCCCTGATAAGGAAAAAGTAGCAGTTTTTATTTTATTTAATTTTTATCATGAACAATTTGCTTTTAAAACAAAGATTTTCTTTTTAAAAAGGAATTTAGAGCAGAGTATTGTAGAAAAGGATTTAATTACTCCGGGTCCCACAGAAAAATGGCAGAATTAAAGTAATTAATAAAAAATAAAAAAATAAAAATATTCAACACAAAAAATATTTATTTTCATGAAATTCGCGTTTAACATATTTTTGTACCAAAAATGGAAGTAACAAAATAAAGAACATCTCTAAGCAACAGTGAATAAAAACACTTTTTGTATTTTTTTAAATTGCCAAATAGCATTTACAAAATGTAGGACCAGTGTACACGATGTACAGTGATACCAGAAAACTGTAGAATAGGAAGACGACGTTAAAGCAAAACTGAAGTGTATTTGATGTTGTTACAAAGTTAAAAGCTTTACTAGTAAGTTATTAAATCCCTTATCAAGTGAAATGGGTCTGTTTAAACCGCACATTTGCTGTGTCTCTATGTACATTGGCCTATTTAAAGCCCTAACTTGAGTTTAAAAGTCGACTTCTTATTCCTGAGTTTTCTGGTTATCACTGTAATATTGTGAATTAACTGAATACCTGGCAGCCTCGTTCCTAGCCATCTCCTTGTCCTTTCCTAGACCGAAGGTGATTGTTGCCGGGAGATCTCCAACTCTAATCATACACTGAGCTTCATCTTCGTCCGACCCCTCCTCTATCTCAGTGTAGTCCACCTAGAGATTAAATCATGGTCTCACAGATACCAGGTTAAATCAGAAGATTGGAATTCGTAATAGGTTTCTTCTTTTTCTTGGTTTAAACGTGATATTTTTAAATTGGGTTTACTTTTAAGATAATTAATTTCAATTCACCAAAACTTAAAATATCTGAAATCCTAAAAAAAGGATAAAACTGATTTTAGTCAAAATTTTAAAAAGAGTGACAGTACCGATTTTCAACAGTGTTATTTAAACCTTTATCTGATGAAGAAAATATTCTTATTTTTTTCAATTAAATATGAAAATAAAATAATTCTTTACAATAACTTTTAATTAATATTATTGTTATTGATTATTTCGTACACAATAGACACTGTTCTGTTTTAATTTTACACTTAAAGAATTGTTTAAGCATGGTTGCAATAATTGATATTTTAACGATCAAAAACAATAATTTAAGATTTCGTTGCTTTCGAAATACTTAATTAACCGACCACTAGAGGTCGATAGCTAACATATCGAATAGATTTTATGCCAAATTTTAGCATTTTAAGTTGAAAAACTTTTCCGAGATGCCACAAAACTAAATTAAAAAATGACTTTACAGGCAAATTTTTTTTGCTGTTGAGCATTTCATGTTTAACAAAATTTGCTTGGAAACCTACCAAAAACTTTTTGGATTTTTATTAAGCCTTAACTTTAAATTTTTATTATTATTTATTAATGGTTTTCGAATCTGAATTAAGCATAATTTTTTCAAGAAAATACTGAAAAAATTAAATTAATTTTTTTATCCATGCCTAACAAATCTTCCAAAAAGTCCAAAATCGATCACTGATCAGCCACCTGCCACATGTTTTACGGGTTTCGTTGTAAATCAGACATTAGATCACTTACATCTACAGTTCTCATTAAGTTACATTACCTTGAAGTTTTGTTCAGCAGCAACTTCAGATAATATTTTCCAGAACTCTTTATCACTAAAAATTGAAGTTGTTTTTGAATTTTAAAAATTTGAATACTATAGGAGTTCAATGTTGACATTAAACACAAATAATTCTTTTATTTGTTTTCAATGTTGACATTAAACACAAATAATTCTTTTATTTGTTTTCAATGTTGACATTAAACACAAATAATTCTTTTATTTGTTTTCAATGTTGACATTAAACACAAATAATTCTTTTATTTGTTTTCAATATTGACATTAAACACAAATAATTCTTTTATTTGTTTTCAATGTGGACATTAAACACAAATAATTCTTTTATTTGTTTTCGATGTTGACATTAAACACAAATAATTCTTTATTTGTTTTTAATATTGACATTAAACACAAATTATTCTTTATTTGTTTTTAATATTGACATTAAACACAAATAATTCTTTTATTTGTTTTCAATGTTGACATTAAACACAAAAAATTCTTTTATTTGTTTTCAATGTTGACATTAAACACAAATAATTTTTTTATTTGTTTTCAATGTTGACATTAAACACAAATAATTCTTTTATTTGTTTTCAATATTGACATTAAACACAAATAATTCTTTTATTTGTTTTCAATGTTGACATTAAACACAAATAATTCTTTTATTTGTTTTCAATGTTAGACATTAAACACAAATAATTCTTTTATTTGTTTTCAATGTTGACATTAAACACAAATAATTCTTTTATTTGTTTTGTCGACCATCTCTTAAAACAAAAGAAAGGGGATTCAAACAAAGTTGTTTTAAATTCATATATGAAGTTAAACGTATTTTTTATTAGTTTTTTTGTAAAGAAAAATTAAAGAATCTAATTACTATCTATATTTTTAGAAGAATTTGAAATGCCTTAGAAATTAACAGATTTTAAATAAAAAAGTCTTGACCATTGGTTGTTTTTTCATTTGATTAAAAAGTTAAAAATACACACAAGAAAAATACAGGGTTTACCATCAGGAAACTTTAACGAGGATCAAAACAAGTTTTTATTTATTGCAATAAAATATGTCACCAAATACGAAAGAAGTTTACTGTAAAAAAAATAATATTTAATTGGTCAACCAACCAAATAAAAGACAATCCATTTTATAAACCAGCCAATTAACCAAAGAACAAAACAATTAACCAACTAACCGATCGACCAGCCGACAAGTTAACCAACCAAACAGCTAAAAAATTTACCAACCAATTTTAACTCTGTGGTTAACTTAGTTTCATATTTATTTCTTTTAACTAATTTCATTATTTTAAAATAAACCTGCACTACCTACTAGTCGAGTCAGGTTTGGACTGCAGTTCAGATATCTTTGGTCCGCTTGCATTCCTCAGGCTTCTGTAGAAACTTGCAACCTGATAATTAAAGTATTCTCTCTATTTCTCTTTTTTAGATTTCTTGGTCATATCCGCAACTTTTCCTTATATTATCTCACATTTTTCCGTTTATGTCGAGGAATTGTTTTTTCTTAATATATATATGGGGATTAAATGTTATTTCAAGTGACCTTCCATATTTAAAGATTCACACCACTACCATTCAAAACTCTAGCTGAGTACAATTGATCGAGGAAGAAAATGGCCGTTTTTCTATCGTAGTTAAAACGAGTTTTCTGACAATTTATTTCATTGTCTCTGTGCTTAAAACCGCAAGTCATTTTTTAAAAGAACCACACAGTTTAAATATAAGATTTTAGCTAGAAAAAAAAATATATTTATCCTAAACCAAACAATGGTTTAAAAGATGACGTTGAAAAACGAAGATGCTGCTATGTACAGCTAGACGGTTACTTAAAGCTACTTATACAGTCCATTTAATAAGGTCAGCCAAGTAAGCGCAATAAATTTTCTTTTGGGTTGGTGTAAAACGGTTCTAATCAATTTCTATGGATTGAGGTAGATATTTATGATTAAATTTTTACTTTTTCGAATTTCTTTAAACAATCAAAACTAATCTATTTACTAGTGTATAGAATCTGTTTAAACGATTATTTACCCATTGGGGAAAAAATCGTTAATTTGATGAATAATATCGTTTCAGGGTGTTCCATGGTAATAGCACTGGCATATTTCACATTTTAATTTTACTGAAAAGGTTTGTTTGTTTTATTTATTTTTTGTAATTTAAATTTTTTATAATTTTGGGTTTTCTTAGGTTATTTATTCTCTGATACATATAAAACCTAGGAATATCAATTTTGGAAAGTAAAAGTAAAGACTCATAGAAATAACGAGAGTTATGATGATTGAATTAATTTGATTTTGGATGAGCCAGCTGTGAGCCATGATAAGCCGGGAACTGTCGACAATAGCATTGATAAATATCGGGATATATTGTTCTAACCTATCCAGTTCAACTTTAGGATTTTGGATGAGCCAGCTGTGAGCCATGATAAGCCGGGAACTGTCGACAATAGCATTGATAAATATCGGGATATATTGTTCTAACCTATCCAGTTCAACTTTAGGATTTTGGATGAGCCAGCTGTGAGCCATGATAAGCCGGGAACTGTCGACAATAGCATTGATAAATATCGGGATATATTGTTCTAACCGATCCGGTTCAACTTTAGGATTTTGTTCTAGTAACTATTTACTTTTAATTAATAGTAATTATTTAAAATTCAGTGGTGGTGATGGGCCAAACCTCAGTAGAGTAAAAAAAGTAAATGTTATTTCCACATTTTATTGAAATTATATTTCGGTCCGCAGGTTGACCCTCGTCAGTTCTAAAGATATAATAACCATCAAAAGCGATAACAAAAATGTTAAAAACCACAAGAAAATAAACAAACAAAAAAGATTATTTTTATTTAAAAATGGACAAAAGGGAAACGAGCTCAGATCATGCAATATTGAAAAAAAGATTATTTGCAAATATTCACTTTTTATAGAATGTTTTAAGGCAATTATTATACCTTGAGATTTCTTCTGTCATGAAGATTAAAAACAAATTGTTAAATGTATGTGTAAAAAGTGGTTGTGGGGGTCGATCTAATTAATTAATTCATTTTTTACAAATACTGTAAGGTTTTCTTACCTTCTCTGCAGCTTCCACGGTCATAACCTCAACAGTTAAACCAGTAAAAGATGAAACCTTCTCAATAATATCCTTCGCATCAATACTTAGAGTAGATATTTCCTAAACAAAAAAAAATAGAGTTAAAGGGACTCTAGACAAAAAAAGGTTTAATTGGTACCGTTGCGACTCTTAAAATGTCTTGAAACAGTTTTTATTTCGCTGAAAATTCATCACTTTTTAAAACTAAATTTGAGATTTGTTGGCTTAATTTTTATTAATGAAGGATATAAAAACTAAATGAATAAATTTAAATTTGGTAGAAATACCGTAGAAAAGATGGCCACATCCCCCTCTTCCAACTTCTCATAAACCTTCTTGGCTGCGTTCCTCTTAGCTTCCTTCTTAGTAGACCCCTCTCCGCTTTCTAGTATTGTACCCAACTTACAACCTATACAGTGTACTATGCATAGTATATTTGTGTTAAAATGATTAAATACTAAAGTGGGCCAAACTCATAGTTGGATGACGACATTTTATGTCCCAAGTATTTAAAAATTATAAATTGGTCTGTATACGTAGTGCACAGTACAACAGAAACTGGACTCCCTTTGTTTACAAACACAGACATAGAATTTGTATTTAACTTAATTATAGATTAACGTAAATTAAGATTTCAGAAGTGAATTTTAGCCATTTTACTGCACAATAAATGATTTCAGACAGCGCAATAATGCCTGCATGCATAATCTGTAAAACAAGGAATGCACAATTTGTGATACCGAAAATAATATTTCCCCCTAGCCCCCCTCTAACCAATTGTCTAGTTGCGCGCCTGTGTGCATGTACTGCAGTACACCGTTGAGGGTAAAAACTCTACAGTGTAAATTTAAATATGTACTCTGTCCCTTTTACACTAAAAATTTAAGTAAATATTTATTTAATAATGATTAAAAACCAATTGAAATGGGTGGTAGGATTTAAATCAAAAATATATTTTACTTATGACAAACTGTTTTGAGTGATCCAACCCGGATACGGCACCATCCTGCAAAAATGTATTTTCAATTTTATTAATTATAACAGTGTAAAGATAATATAATATTTATTCCAAAACTTATATATAATTAACCCATTCTCATCTCACATACCGTATAAACTGGATTTGGTAGTCCCTTCTTGGTGCATTTTTCTTGCACTAAACCTACATAGTTGAAATCCAATCCAGCCATTTTTATCTGAAATTTATCAATGATATTGATAACTGGCACAACTTTGTGACCTTGTAGTTTTATTTTACGTGCAAGGCAGAAAAAAGAATATTTTAAAATTTATTTATTAACATATTAGATATTCTAAACAGTTGTGTTCTTTTTGCTCATCAATTCAATATAAGATTTCCTTCAGTTTAACTGGATTAATTTAGTCACCGCTTCTGAAAAATATTCGGACATGGTTCTTTCATACATAGATAAAAACATTCATTATTGAGTCAGCACTATGTAGGTGATTGCGAGTCAAAAGAAACTGATAAAAACATAAATCCGTATACATACACCGTAATTTATCTTCTTTTTGCCTAACTTATTTTAATGTTATCTGAGTAGCTTGAGGAACTGAGACTGAACACTCATAATTAAGAGAAAATACAGAGCTTGTGATATGTATTGTATAGTATACAGTATTCAGTAAATATGTTGAATTAGTTTAGTGAGTCACTGTTTTCAGCAGACTACAAGCACTGAGTACTGACTAAGTCTGCATGAAATTTATTACATCTGATCAGACATTTTTAATCTGAGGGGGTATTTATTTAATAATTTAGTTTAAAGTTTTTTTTACAATTTCCAGTTAGATTACATATTACGTGATTTAAAATATAATTGAAATATATTTCATATTTACCCATGTAACGAAATATTTTCGTTGTGCAAAGGGGGGGGGGGTAGCGTTTTTTTCTAAGAATGACATTGGATGGGAATTTTTATCAGGGGCGTACACAGGAATTTGTTCAGAGAGGGGGGGGGCTTATATTAGAAAAACACCTGGATCCATCAAACTCCTGTGTACGCCTCTGATTCATCATGTACCAAATACAATCAAACGTATCCCTTTTCAGTATACATATTACATAGAGCTTTCAGAAGAGCAACAACTGGCTCTGGCTCGGCGCTTGGGGTTGCACATTGCAAAACTTTAACAGAAAAACACTAACTCTACCACACCAAGGTCTAAAGGCAGGGGACACTAGTTCCAAAACTAACACTTGGCCCATTTCTAACATTGAGTGTCAGAAATAGGCACAAATTGCAAGACTAGGTTATTAGGATACCGGCCCATATCAAGAGTAAAAGTCGATAATAAAAACTATAACCAACATTTTATTAAGAATGACGAGTACAACAATTTCTAGTAAAAACCTTTTCTCTGAAATCAAAATTATTAAAGGAGTTCTTTAATATAAAAACCCTTGACCGTTTTCAAGACAATGTCAGGTATTACATTTTCGAACATATCCTGAATTTGAAACATTGTCGCGTTTCGATTTATAGGGTTAGCCATTTTTTTAAAATGTATGGTGTAGTTTTGTTCAACCCGGCTTGGATTTAAAGATATATGCTCTTGAAAAAGATAACTTTGCAGACTTGGCCGATTTTTAACACCCAGTGAGTGAAATGGGCCAAGTGTTAGTTTTTGAATTAATTTCCCCTGTATACAAACAGTTTTTTAAACTCTGGTTAACGTTTTTAGAAGTGCATTATGTATTTATAATAAGAATATGTTGTGTTTGCACGTACAGTGAAATATTACTATAAAACTTAAAAAATTGATCCGATTCCGGTTAACAACGGTTTTTAACAACTTCAAATAATTAGTGATAGATTGACAAAAAGAAATTTAATTAGTTATATGTTCGATCAATTAAATGTTTAGTTATTTCTCTATTTGATCAATTTTCAATTTGATCAATTATCTGTTTCATCAATTATCTATTTGATCAATGATCTGTTTGATCAATGTTCTGTTTGATCAATTTTCTGCTTGATCAATTATCTGTTTGATCTGACAGATCACAGTTTCTAACGGTTGACTATTGTCAATATTAAAAATCTTCTCTCCATCAGATGCCGACTCTAAAACATGCAAATTTAAAAATAATTGTTTTGTAAAAAAATAAATAATGTGTTTATTATTTACAAATGGGTCTGTTAACACTGCACAGTTGCGGTGTCTCATGATCATTGGACTTTTTGAAGTCAAAACTTTAAAGTCTAAAAATCTTCTTCTTACAATCTGTTATGTTCTAAAAGTTAGATTTTTTTTTACTTTTCTCTGACCCAAACATATTTACATTTACGAACTTTTAAACCATTTCTTTACAGAGGAAAACAAGTAAACATTTCAAACGTGTGATATAAGCAGATCTTTTAGAGGATACAATTTTCAAAAAGTAGTTAAAATTTATCGAACTTTGTTTAGACTTTTTAAACAGCAAAAAGCAGATAAAAAGGTCTCCCAATACGAAGAAGGAGAGTAATGTGATTCATCAAAAAAACGAATTATATATCAAGATTATTTATGACTTTTTATTAAATTGTAAAAATAGATTTGTATGAGTTCCTAAAGTCTGAAGTTGATTATCTAAAAGCTGTGGAGGGAAGTAGTGTTGAGTTCTGAACTTGAATACTTTAACCTTTCTTCATTTTATAGTAATATACATACCATATTATTTTACTGAAGAACTTTTTTGTTGTCGTTATAAAACTATTGTTAAAAATTCGAAACTGAAAAGTATTCCTTCAAAATAGACGGGATAATTTTAGAGATCTTTCTTGTGCTTCAGCCATGTCACTACCTTTAAATTAAACTAAACTAAACTACTAGGTTAACACTTTAAAGCAGATAATTTAGGCAATAAAAATCAAATAGCTAGTGTATACGCCCATTGTTTCTTTTCAATATTTTTGCTTTATAATTAAAGAGTTGTATTTTTCTAAATTCTGATATTCTGATTCTTCCTTCAAAATCACAAATATAAGACATAAAAAATACTCTAAACTTGAATACAGGTTTAGGTTGAAGTATTCTCCTGCCTTGATTGTAACCGGTTTAGTAGAATATCAGCTGGAACTACCAGGTGGACAAATATAATCTGGTAAAACATATTATTCAACAAAAATTAAGTTTTTTACAACAAATTTTAAAACCTGTCTCGAATCCCCTCGGAGCTTTTCTCTGAAACAAAGAAAAAGTATTTCATTAAATATCTGGAAGGAAACAGGATGCATATCACCTTGAATTTACAGACTTTTTTTGTACAAATAGTGAATAGTTGGACTTTCTGATTATTCTTGTTGTCAGTATTTGAAATTATCTCTATATTTGAAACGAGCAAAATACGTTAATTATTTACTTGATCTACAAGAAATGAAAAGAATTAAGAAGGGAAATGTTTATGTTTACATTTGGCGTGTCTGTTTGTGTAACATATAGAGTACCTAATAAGTATTTAAGAAATGCTTTTTACTTTTTTGAACAGACTCTTTTTCTATAGCATAATATTTATCATGTGAAGTGAAATAATGACTATTTCTTTATAAAAATACATTTATTCATCCTGTCAGGAATATTGGTAAACAGATGTGTTTAAAGTTAAAAACTTCAAAAACAGGGAAAATATTAATCAGAAGTTAAAATGTTATTCAGAATTGGCTTAATACTTTATGCAAAAGCTTAATTTTTTCTGAATTTGTTTCTTTAAGTGACCCTTCATTTTATGAGTTATTTACCATATTTCATAAGGCACCTTTTTCTCAAAAATTTTGATATAATTCTTTTACTAAAAATAAACTAATTTCTTCATTTTCAGTTACTCTAATAGAATCTATGTAAGAAAGTCAAAGGAAAAGTTCTGGAAGAAAAAACCTGGAAATAAAAACTCTATTTTTCCTCCTAAAATATAGGCCTTTTTTCTCCTAAAATATAGGACTTTCCCCCCCTAAAATATAGGACCTTTTTCTCCTAAAATATAGGACTTTTTCCTCCTAGAATATAGGTCTTTTTTCAGATAACTTTTTTGGCGGTTACCACTCTACTACGCTTTGACCTTCAATTTCAGTTAGCACAGTTGGCATAATTTACTTAGACTTTTGCGAGGAGAACTTTGAGTCGAACTCTGGGTTATAAATTAGGCAAAAACTAAATTTTAATTGTTTTCATTATTTTACCTGTATGCATGTTTTAATGCAGAGCAGGCCAATATTAACTTGTCATTATCTCGTAGTAAACTTAATATGAAAATATATAAGGAATACATTTAGTTTCATAAAATTGATTTTCCCCCTAAATTTCCCCAAACTAGAAACAAACTAAAGAAACTGTTTTCTTGACACAATCTCTTTACTTATAATCCATTTATCTTTGCAACCTGATGATGTAAATCTTAGATATGTCAACCTAAGCTTTTTTGTGCTAACAGAATTCATCGCTTGAAATAACCAATTACGTTCTGCGACATTAAATTGCTAAAGTACATTAAAAACAGTTTGTGGAAAAGACTCAATTCATTTTTTTTATTTTATAAGAGCCCTTTTCTTCCCTAAAAGATGGGTTTCTGAGTGCACAACTTTTATCTTTTAAGCCTTTAAAATAACCGATTATTGTCTGTTGATAAATTCACTATCAGCACACTATCAATAAGCATCAGAATACCTCGCCAGAGTTTTAAGCCATGGTTCACGATCTTCATCCGTCAGAGGTATTCCTGACTTCATCTTAGCCCGGTTCTCTAGACTATACAATACAAGAGTTATATCCAGGGGCGGATAGCCCCCACCCCCCCTGAGATTTCAGAATAGCTCTTTATTAGCACTTAAGGGAAATTAACCTAGTGCAAAACAGGAAAAATATCTATCTTTAATAAAGTTTTCGCCTGCGGCAAGTCTTTTTATTCCATAATCTGGATTTTTTGTTCCGAAATAAATCTAGCATCCCCTTTTCTTAAATCCTGTATCCGCCCCTGATATCTGTATCTATGAGATGTATTCCTGACTTCCTCTTAGTCCGGTTCTCTAGACTATACAAGAGTTATATCTGTAACTGTCAGAGGCATTTCTGACTTTATTTTGGTCCGGTTCTCCAGATTATACGAAAAAAGAGTTATATCTGTATCTGTCAGAGGTATTCCTGACTTCATCTTAGTCCGGTTCTCTAGACTATACAAGAGTTATATCTGTACTGTCAGAGGTATTCCTGACTTTATCTTGGTCCGGTTCTCTAGACTATACAAGAGTTATATCTGTATCTGTCAGAGGTATTCCTGACTTCATCTTAGTCCGGTTCTCTAGACTATACAAGAGTTATATCTGTAACTGTCAGAGGTATTCCTGACTTTATCTTGGTCCGGTTCTCTAGACTATACAAGATTATAACTGTAACTGTCAGAGGTATTTCTGACTTTATCTTGGTCCGGTTCTCTAGACTATACAAGAGTTATATCTGTAACTGTCAGAGGTATTTCTGACTTTATCTTGGTCCGGTTCTCTAAACTATACAATATAAGAGTTATTTCTGTATCTAGGAGATGTATTCCTGACTTCATCTTGGTCCGGTTCTCTAGACTTAACCATATATATAACAATGTATATATATATAACATATATATACATACATTGTTATATATTGGTATTTATA